>NC_064621.1:80534842-80837872 GCF_023898315.1 Schistocerca nitens | reverse complement strand
GCGTGGACAGTTCGGGGCTATAAAATTTTGCTTCCGATCTATACAGAGGATCCTCAATCCTCGGGAACTTCTGTAGTTAGGAGAGAAAATAGTATCCGTCCACACAAGTCAGGAGACAAGGAACTACTCACTAACTCTAAAAAACAAGGAATAATAATCATAATAAACAGAACGTATATAAAAGTTATAAAACACAGCGCCTCTAGAGGCTGGGCGCGGAACTACACAGCGTCGCTACATCACTGTACTGACACACGCGCACAGCACACACACACACACTGGCGAGCTTGAAGCAGCGCGCGGCAGCGTCGCTACAAATTTATGTACACACTTCCGCCAAATTGGCCAGTAAGTCACAAACTGGAATATATGTGTGGATATTTAGAAAACGAACCGGCGACGCGCATGCGCGCACTTATTAGAGATTGTAATAATTTAAATGATTTTTATCATGCATTTCTATCAGCATATTGGTCCGAAAACACGCAAGACAGAGTCAAACATAGTCTTATTATGCAGCGTAATTTTAAACAGTCTGAGTTCCGCACGCCGGCAGAATACTTTAAAGATTCGAGAGAATCAATTCTTTTCCAACCCTTATAGCCCGACTGAATTAATTCGCATTTGTTTAACTAAGCTACCACAATCGATAAGACACATTGCTTTAGCCGGAAAATGTAAAGACGACATTGAAACTTTTAAGACTTTGCTACAAGAACTTGAGAATGACAAAGACGACGGAACTTCTTGTAATTTTTTAGTAACCGTAATCACAATACATTTTCAGAGAAAAGGGATAATGATCGGAACGGACGTTACAGAGGTGATTTTGAAAATGACAGACTAAACAGACAGGACAATAGATACCAGCCTTATTACAAAGGAAAGCGTAGCGATTAGACAGTATTATTTAGTTCGCAATGATATTCTTTTTAAACGAAAATCGGTTGACAACTCTGTTTGGTTAGTTTTCATTCCTGATGAGTGGGTTAATAAACTGATTTGGTATACACATTTCAGTTATGCACACTTTGGTCCCAGAAAATGGTTTCATAAATTATGAGAAAATTGCTACTTCAGTAATATGGAAAAACGTATTCGATTTGTTCTTGCCAAATGCAAATTATGTCAAAAGGCTAAGCCGCCAACTATTTCTCACAGAGCACCGTTGTTTCCTATTATTCCAGCGAAATTAAAGGAGATGGCTGCAGTCGATTTGTTCGGTCCGGTGGTTCGTTCTACTAATGGTTTTGCGTACATTTCGGTAGTAGTGGAACTGACATCAAAATATGTGTGTTTTACACCTTTACGCAAAGCAACAGCTCGTTCAGTATCTAATGCTTTCATCAAACATTTTCTTAAAGAAGTGGGTCATGTTCATAGATTTATATCAGATAATGGATCACAGTTTCGCTCTAAAATTTGGCTTCGTAGTCTACGGCGTCGTATGATTAAATCAATTTTCATTTCACTTTTTCATCCTCAATCTAACGCTTCAGAGAGATGGATGAAGGAAATCAATAAATTGTGTCGTCCTTATTGTCATCATAATCACAGAACGTGGGATCAGTATCTTCATATTTTTCAAAACATTCTGAATGAACTCCCTAATGATTCAACTTATTTACCGCCTATATTGATATTAAAAAATAAAGCACCGACAAATCGTATTTCTGAAACCGTTCCCTTTCCGCCTACACGGAAACTGCGGCATTCTGAAGTTGTCAACCCGGCTCTACAAAATATTGCGTCTGCGGCTGCTAGAAGAGAGAAATCAGCTAAACGTCCTGGTCGTTTAAAAACTTTGTCAGTTGGTCAAAAGGTGTTAATTAAGTCTCATCGTTTGTCTCACAAAGGAAAAGGCTTGTGTCACAAATTTTTTCTGCTTTATAACGGTCCATATAGAGTTCGCAAAATTATTCATGATACCACTGTTGAAGTAGAAACTCTTAAATCACGACGCTCTAATGGAATACATCATATATCGATCGTTAAAATTTTTGTGGAATGACATACTTTCGAGAAATTAACAGTTACACGTAAACACACAGAGAATACAGGGATACCGCGCCGTGTTCTAGCGACAGCACATACACAAAGCGACAGTCAGTCCGCGCGCTGCACAAGGCAATCGTTGACCGCAAACAATTACTTCCTACGTCACACTTACCTACAGCTGATCGTGCGCTCGGTGCGAATGCACTGACAGCCGTAGACAAATACACAGTCTAATTTCTCCGATTAAATTCTGTATGAAGCTATAGTGACTTGATAACTTATGTTATTAACGTTCAGTTTTTCCAGGATACAATTGTATAAAATATTTAAGAACTTCTGGTAAATTCTGTGCGTGTCCGACGTTAAGAGGACTTGCTATCGAGAAAATTTCATGAAGAATGTAATTTCGAAGAGGAAAGTAATAAACTAAAAAGGTAACTATTAATTGAGTTTATTTTTCAGGTAACATATTTCTACTTAGGTATGTACTTTAGACGTAATTTGCTGCTCGCGATTACGTGATGTATACTTTGTGTTAAATTTTATGCTCTATGAATTTACTTGTGAAGCGACATGCTTGCAAACATTTGCCGATTTTGACAATGTTTTATTAATGAACAGGGTTGTTACTTGTGCATATTATGCAACGCTTGGCTGCTATGCTTTTTCACTGATGTCATATTTTTCATTATGTGCCTGCTGTGCCTATTTATTTAAAATATAATTGTCACCTGATTAGTTGTGCTGATATGGTTATTTATGTAAGTTATACTTTGTGATTTATCTGCTTGCACCTTCATGTTTACTTATTGAGATTACATATGAACATTTATTTGCTTATGCTGGTATGATGCTAATGACCTATTTATTATGTAAGATATATACTTACTGCTTTGAGTATGGATTGCATATTTACACATTTCTGTTTTGTTGTCATAACTACTCTTTAATTTAGTATAGAAAAATACTTGTATACTGTGTACGAACATGGAGTTTAGGTTACACTATGGTATTAATTATAGATTGTTCGTTTGACAGAGCCTCGTTGTAGGGATTGTGCTGCATCCACTTGTTGACATTCTGATCTCTACTGGTATATTTACTCGGTATTGCATGTTTTGCTTACGCTCAGTGCTTTACATTTTAAGATAAGAAAATGAACTGCTATAATTCTACCAACTACATGGGTACAAGAAACTTCATTGAAGTCACATGAACTGGAGGTTCTATGGCAGCTGTATTAATTCATTATAATAGAAAGGAACACTAGCTTTAGACCATTGACAGTTATTACACTGCATTCTTCGTGAGCAATCGAAATAGCAAGTGACACTTGACACAAAGAAATACTCCACATGTTTGCTACTGTTTTGCCATGATTCTTGAAGTGGTGTCCACACTGTGAAATACTATGATTTATTCATTCAAATTCTTATGTGATCATTAATACTGTGTACTCTCACCTACTTACTGAACGTTATTCAAACTGGAGGCTGTTAGAGGTCCTGTATGCATTTATTTTATTTTATGATGGACAAGGTAATGTATTTTATAATTCATAATGAGTAGAAGATTTGGCTCAGGTGGATTACGCAGAGGTTGTGTGTGGACATTGTGTCTTCGGATTGTATGGGATGATGAATTGAAGTTTGCACTAGGATTTTATCTGTACTTGTTTGAGGAGACTGACTAGAGGGAAGAGTTGTTATAGAAGTGAAATGATGTTGGTGATAAGGTTTCTATGTATCGACGTATTGAAGAGGTATTATTGAAGTATTGAGATTGTGTGATGTTGATGATTATTGGAGTTTTGGTGGATAAGAGGTAAGGTAAATGATATTGGTGATAAGGTTTATATGTATCGATGTACTGAAGAGGTATTATTGAAGTACTGAAATTGTGTGATGCTGATGATTATTGGAGTTTTGGTGGATAAGAGGTAAGGTAAGTGAGGAGCATTTTTTTTTTTTTTTTTTTTTTGGTTGCTTTATATGGAACACGAAGGATGAAGATGGCAGACTAGAGACTAGAACACTCCAGTGGAAGGAAGATTGTCTACACACACACTTTGTTAAATCAATAAGCAGTATATACTTTTTTTTTTTGGAGAGAGGAAGTATTTGCATATCTTGGCAACCGTACATTTTGATTGGCTTGGCAAACATTGGTCTTGACATGATGACTATAACGTTGACTAACTATTATTGACTATTATACACTGCTGCCATTACTATTTGATACACATGTTGAACATCAAATTTTGAGAGAATTGCATTTACACAGTTAACATTATTCAATTACACAATAGAATTTAATATGTGGATGAAAGATGAGTGAGTGTGTTTTGTGTGTTTTCCTTTCCTAATCCCAAATAACTGGTACCGACCTACCTCCTAAATATTATTTTACGTGTTTGTTGTGGCTTGCACTGACACCCATAAATATTATAGGTTTACTGATATTTGTGTATTTGTAATAGTTAATATGACAATTATCTGATATCATTTGTGTGTTTATTATAATTTGTATGTTTAGTGTAAGAGCATCGATAATAATTTTGTAAAAGCAATTGTGTGTGTATTCAAACTGTTGTTCGTGCTTACACCTATTATTGATGGGTGCCACTTGGAAATGTTCAATTTCTGCTGATGAACTCTGATGAACTGTTTAATTATTGCTGGTGAATATTATGGACTGTTACCTGCACGTGTTCATCATTGCTGGGTGCCACTGTTGGAACTGCTCAACCACTGATGAGACGTCACTTGTTGGTGTTTGCCCGTGCTCGCCTTTGCTGGGTGCCACTGTTGGAACTGCTGCTACTGAAATGATGTCACTTGTTGCTGTCGGCACCTGCTCAGCATTGCTAGGTGCCACTGTTGGAACTGCTCAACCACTGATGAGATGTCACTTGTTGGTGTCTGCACCTGCTCGCCATTACTGGGTGCCACTGTTGGAACTGCTACTATTGATGTGATGACACTCATTCCCGTCCGCACCTGTTCAACATCGCTGGGTTCCACTGTAGGAACTGCTCAACCACTGATGAGATGTCACTTGTTGGTGTTTCCACCTGCTCGCCATTACTGGGTGCCACTGTTGGAACTGCTACTATTGATGTGATGACACTCATTCCCGTCCGCACCTGTTCAATATCGCTGGGTTCCACTGTAGGAACTGCTCAACCACTGATGAGATGTCACTTGTTGGTGTTTCCACCTGCTCGCCATTACTGGGTGCCACTGTTGGAACTGCTACTATTGATGTGATGACACTCATTCCCGTCCGCACCTGTTCAACATCGCTGGGTTCCACTGTAGGAACTGCTCAACCACTGATGAGATGTCACTTGTTGGTGTTTCCACCTGCTCGCCATTACTGGGTGCCACTGTTGGAACTGCTACTATTGATGTGATGACACTCATTCTTGTCCGCACCACTTCAACATTGCTGGGTGCCACTGTTGGAACTGCTCAACCACTGGTGAGATGTCACTTGTTGATATTTGCACCTGTTGACCACTGCTGGGTGCCACTGTTGGAACTGTCAACTACTCTGAGGAGTGCTACGTGCTTATTGAAATACTGAAAAGTTTTTATGTGAATATTTGCGTAAACTGATTTATTGTGGATTTACTGTTTATGAAATGTTATGGGACAGCACCTGTTGACCATTGCTGGGTGCTACTGTTGGAACTGTCAACTACTCTGAGGAGTGCTACTTGTTTATTGAACTACTGAAAAGATTTTATGTGAATATTTGTGTAAACTGATTTATTGTGTATATACTGTTTATGAAATGTTATGAGACTCTTACATGCACCTATTCGTCATTGCTGGTGCCATTGATTGACTGTTTAACTACTCAGAGGAATGATACTTGCGTAAACTATTATGTAAAATCACATGTATACAAGCATTTGTATTACTTACTGTATTTTTATATATTAGGTTATTGAAGGGTCAGTGCAAAGCCAAAATGTATTTAGTTATGTGATATTTACTTATTAATATCGTTTTCATTTTTGTCTGTGTTTTTTGGACGAATTTGGTGGTATTTTCACCACCAATGCTGGCAAAAATACCACCAAATTCTAGCCCGTGGAGGAGGGGCATATGAAAGGTGGCTACAGTGAGTCACAGCGCCAGAGATTGCGCCAAAGATTATTATTCCGCCGCCTCCACTGGTGCAGTAGTAGTTCAGAGCATGTTGAGTGCAGATGTTGTTCTGTTAGGCGAGAGAGTAGGTGCTGTTCGGTTGGTGTAATGTATAAATGGAAGATGTTGCAATTATCACAGTGTATTTGAGAATGGAGATGGGCTTTTGATTTATGTTGCTGGTGTAATGAATAATTTTGTCAATATATAATGAGGTAAAAAAGGTAACACAGTTTTCATTAATGATAATCCTTCGTGGTCACAGGTACAGTCAACAAAGCATCTGGCTCGTGTTCATGTATTAGACTTGTAATTCTGGTTTCTATGCGCAATTATAGTATTTCTGGTTTTTCAATTAGTTCATTGTAAATGGTGTTTAAAATATTTTATCGTATTGAGAAAGAACCGAGCCAGATAGATGTACGTTGAGTCACACCACACACAAAACAGTTACACTTGTTGACAAACTGCCTATTGGCTTCTGTCTCGGGTTCTTCGGCCGACGTTCATCTAATGATTTTTCTGACGTTTCGCCAGCACGAGTGGCTGGCATTGTCAAAGCTTCACCCTCCATTGCCGGTGGTGAACTGGAGGCGAGCTCGCGGCCGCAGACTATATGTACCTGGCGCGCCAACGTCCGAGGGCTTCTCCGCGGTCATTTCCGGTGCGGTTCTCCTCTTGCTACCTGCGACGGTCGTTCGCTGCAGTACGGGAAGCCAGGATCCGTTTACCTTAAGGCTTTCCTCTTTCTTGTTGAAACTGTTCGCGTGTTTTTGGATTTCTACAGCTTCTCTGAACAAGCGCGTGTGATAGTGCTTCTCTACAGCCAGAACTTCCGTGTCGGCGAATTTTATTACGTGGTCGGTCTCATTCAGTGCGTGCTCTGCCACGGCCGATTTCTCCACCTGCCCCAACCTGCAATGTCGCTTATGCTCTTTGATCCTGGTGTTAATGGATCGTCCAGTCATTCCGACATAAACTTTTCCGCATGGGCAAGGTATACGGTATATTCCCGACATTGCAAGTGGGTCTCTTTTCTCCTTCGCCGATCTAAGACACTCGGCGTAAAGACGATTTTCAAACCGACAAGGAAGATCAAAGAGTGTCTTAGATCGGCGAAGGAGAAAAGAGACCCACTTGCAATGTCGGGAATATACCGTATACCTTGCACATGCGGAAAAGTTTATGTCGGAATGACTGGACGATCCATTAACACCAGGATCAAAGAGCATAAGCGACATTGCAGGTTGGGGCAGGTGGAGAAATCGGCCGTGGCAGAGCACGCACTGAATGAGACCGACCACGTAATAAAATTCGCCGACACGGAAGTTCTGGCTGTAGAGAACCACTATCACACGCGCTTGTTCAGAGAAGCTGTAGAAATCCAAAAACACGCGAACAGTTTCAACAAGAAAGAGGAAAGCCTTAAGGTAAACGGATCCTGGCTTCCCGTACTGCAGCGAACGACCGTCGCAGGTAGCAAGAGGAGAACCGCACCGGAAATGACCGCGAAAAAGCCCTCGGACGTTGGCGCGCCAGGTACATACAGTCTGCGGCCGCGAGCTCGCCTCCAGTTCACCACCGGCAATGGAGGGTGAAGCTTTGACAATGCCAGCCACTCGTGCTGGCGAAACGTCAGAAAAATCATTAGATGAACGTCGGCCGAAGAACCCGAGACAGAAGCCAATAGGCAGTTTGTCAACAAGTGGCCACGAAAGCCTTAACAATTTTGAGTTACACTTGTGCTTTGTTGTTTCGTAGCTTTTATAGTTTCAGGGGACTTAATTAATCAAATGTGTTAATGGAAATTCCTTATCATTCTTTATTTTTATTTTTATTCAGTCAGATTGCGTGCTAATACTAGTCAGGGCTAACGGGTTACGAGATCTGATATTAAACGTGGCATTTTCCATTTCCAACATAGCTCTCCATTATAATAAAACATTTCAACATTTTCAATCATTAATCTGATTTAAATGAAAGGGGATAACACGCGGCGACAGGTTCTGATCTCTCCCGACGGCCTTTGTTCGGCGGGCTAGAGCGGCCAGCTCAAGGTCATTGGCGGCGGCGACGAAGATGTTGCCGACTACACGTCATGGCGCCTTTGCTCGACATGAAACAGAATACAAACAGAACACTGAGTATACAATATTTAACTGAGTATACAATATTTAACTGAGTATACAATAATTAACACTAGTCTTATTCAACACCGGACATCATATCGGTATAATATTGACCCACCCGCCTACTAAAAAGTAGGACATGGTGTAGCTGTCTGGACCTTCTTGTCATGCCACACCATACTCTACGCATCAGAAACGACCAAAATCAGAGCATCAGGCATCACAAAAACAGAAGAAATAGAACGTAAAATCCTTATAAATTTTTTTTGGAGCAGTACACAGAGATGTTAGGTGGATGAAGAGACCAACGAAATAATTATACGACCCACTGACAGACTCACAGGCATAATCAGAAAACGTCGACTAACATTCCACAGACACATACACAGAATGAAGAACAACAGACTCACAAAGAGGTTTTTTAATGTCATAATTAGTTGAAGCAAAAGAACCAACTGATTTCAAGAAATAAAAGCAGACCTAAAATAAGCAAGGATCGGTAGGGAAATGATAAACGTAAGAGACAAATTCAGAAGCTACATTATGAACGCGAAATTTGAACTAAAAGAAAGTAAGGAAACAGGGAAAATATGGACAGGGCAAAGGAAACAGAAACACAACCAAAGAATGGTCTTGGGAAGAGGAAAAGAAGGAAAAAAGAAAAAAAAAATTATCATGTAACATTCAAATTAATCACTTTACTGGGGGCGGGGTGGGGGGGGGGGGAAATGTGTAATAATTATAATAAAATACCACAAACATAAACTCCTAATTGCGCCTAGCTGACGCCAACTACCCGAAGAAACTCTGGACGTTGTGACATTAAACCTGAATGCCTTTGAATGAGTTAGAGATAGAGAGTGTGATGCAGAAAGATCATCGTCTTCCTCAGGTTCCGACGCAGCTAGCCATTAATTTCATCAGACAGCAAGCAGAAGAAGTAACAAAATTTTCTTGTTGTGTATGTGCAGTACAGCAAGTAGAACCACATGATTACGTTTTTGGTGATTTGGAAGTGTACGCTGTGTGAAATATAGTGCACTGAACTACTTCCTATGGCAGCAACAATAGATCTGATACAACTGGGAGTAAAGTCGAACTGAGCTTTGATGACAGATATGGCTAACTCATTCATCACGTAGTGTTCCAACGTTTCATATAATGTAAATAAATAAGATAATTAAAATATTGATAGGGAAATACAAGGTAGTTAAATATTCTCTGCCGTAATTAAAAATTTTTGTGCTGATATTTTCTCAACTGAATTTTATACTTGTACTTGGATCGTGCAGGAAGCACTTTATTTGGACAAATCCGGCTTACTAGTGGGAATATTCAAACAGTTACTTTCTTCATACCTCTCTGATTTCATAAGTCTCGGATATAGACGAAACGGACCGTCAAAACTTTTTCTGCTTAGGTAAAAGCTAAGACGCAGAAGGTATTTTATTAACAATGAGGAACGTAAGTTTTGCTACAAACAAGTAACTAAGAACGATATTTTCGCCTACATTTTAGTCATCTGATATCCACTGTCCAGTCGCATTAATGTGACCACCTCTAAAAAGCCCGAATAAACAGCTTTTGAAGCGCCGACAGGTGCGAGACGTGCAGTAAGAGAGTCAATGTGGCTCTTTGTCGGTTGGGTCAGAGGAGTACAGTAAACGCATCCTGGTGCTCTTGGGACGACTCACGTACGCTGCCAGCTGCGTGACAAGCTGTATTGTCCTGCTGGCTGAGGAAGAAGAGACTGCATGTAGGCGCGGACATGGTCCCCTAGGATAGATGATCCATTGTGTTGATCCATTGTGCTTTCAGGAATGATTAGATTACCCAGAGAATGCTTCGAAAACATTCTCCAGACTGTAACGTTCCCTCCTTGTTTGCTTTCAGGCGTTTCATGCCGTCCAAGCAATCGGACGTCTATCCGATGGAACACAAAACCTGATACATCTGGAAAATCCACCTGCCACTACTCGATGGACGTCCAGCTGCTATACTGGGGTGAAAATTCCAGCCTTCGTCGGCGATGAGCAGCAGTCAGCGTGGATGCTGGAACCAGTTGCCTGCTGTGAATGTCTGTATACAGCAACGTTCGCTGAACGGTCATTGTGGAGACACTGTTGGTATCCCCTTGATTCATCTGGGCGGTCAGTTGCTCAACAGTTGCACGTCTCTTCACCCGTACACATCTCCGCAATCACCGTCCATCGCTATCATCTACTGCCCGTGGCACACCACAGTTCCCTCCACGCCGGTTTTGGATAGCGCCATTTTGTCACGCATAACTACGGCTGCACGCGAACACTTTGTAATCTTAGCCGTTTCGGAAATGATTTCACCGTTGTCCCTTGAGCCAATGATCTTGCCCTTTTGTTCGTCAGATAACAAGCTCCATTTCCACGTAACTACAACGAGTGCACTCTTTTCCGTATCCCCTAACACGCTTTATATACGCTTCACTGCTCGCTGTCTGTGAGTGGTTATTGTACATTGACGTCCAACGAAATACTAGACCCCGACATTGGTAGTCTTGCTCAGCTATTTTAAAACGCGTGCTGTTATGGCATCAATCAACTGTTGCGTCATACTCGTTCGCACATGCTGGCCAGAAAGATAACTACAGGGAAAGAGAAAATTTTGCATCGCAGAAAGCAAGCGCCAGGGGACACACTCAGATCAGCGATTTAATACGAGGGCTATTCGGAAAATGAGGAACGATCTGGTCGCGAAATGGAAACCACAGTGAAAATCCGACGATGCTTTTCACAGACGTTTTGGGCAGTGTCTCTAGTACGCCCGTCGATCGCATCAAAACGCTCTTTTCAGTTGTGAGCGTACTGTGAGCGAGTAAAGGTGCCTAGAACAACAATATCTCCCGCGAAGTAGGAGGGACCGCTGAGAGGCTTCGCCTTAATTAATGCAGCCCACCTAACACAACTGCTACGCACTTCCTTATTCATGGCAATTCTCAGCCGCACTCTGCAGGAGCACTGAAGACGCTCCTGCAGCCTTTTCGATGGGAAGTGTTCAGTCACCCACAACACAGCCCTAATTGGCTCGTCCTATCACCTCTGTTCACACGAAACGCTCGATACGAACATTTGGGTGCAGGCTACGCACTATAGACCAGCGTAGAGAACTATCGCAAAAGCACAGGCGACTGCCTTCTATGATGATTGTGTTGGAAGTTTCGTATAACGCTCCGACAAATGTCGGACGGCGAATATGTAGAGAAGTACCTGGAAGGTGTAGCTAAATGTGCAAAGAAAACAGTTTTGATTTTCACTGTGAGTTCCATTTCGCGACCGATCGTTCCTTACTTTCCGAACAACCCTCGTATTACAAACACAGACATAATTTCCTTAGAAATCCGTAGTAACTGGTTTTAAATCGGGTTTGTTGCCCGTACTGAGTGCATCAATTCCTTAGTGACCTGTTTCGATTCAAAATGAACCATCCTCAGATCTGATTGCATTGATTACAGGAGTAATGTGTCAAGTCGTGCCTAAAATACTCGTCCTAAGCCCCTGGATCGATTTCTATCAAATATGGTACGCATGTTAGTGTCTGGAAGGCAATACTGTGAGAGTGAGGACCAGCAACTTCCTATTGAGCCGTGGGTGATAACGCGAGTCAGGGAGGTGAAGATGGGAATAGACAGGGGTAGGGTGAAATGGACAGAGAAAGGGAAGAGGATGAGATGGACAAAGAGACGGTACATGACAGGTGGACTGAGAAACTGTGGAGGAGGAGTCCTGCAGAAAGTTGAAGAGGAGCAAATCAACAGAGAAAGGGAAAGGAGATGGACAGAGAGAGAAAGAAAAGAACGGACAGAGAGAAGGGTGGATGGGACAGACAGAGAATGGGGGAGGGGGCGATAAGAAGAGGTAGAGAGGCAGGAGGAGATGGACTGAGGAGAGGCTGTGGGAGATAGAAGAGAGGAAGGAGAAGATGGACAGAAGATGGATAGAGGGGGTAGGAACAGATGGTTACAGAGCATGGGTAGGAGCAGGTGGATAGATATAGGGGGCAGTAGCAGTTGGACAGGGAGAAGAACAGCAGAAGACAGACAGTGGAGGGGGGGAGGAGGATGTGGACATGGAGAGAGGCAGAAGGGGATCGACAGGAAGGAAGGCGGAGGTGATGGACAAAGAGGATGAGATTGGTCAAACGAACTGGAATAGATTCATGTCAGGGCAACTCCAGGTACACAGCTAGTTTATCAGATAAACGAAGCGGAGGTGATCGTTTACTGTACCCAAAGACAACGAAAACCATCACGTCAGCTGCTGGCATAGTATGGTGATGAAGAATACAAATTATCAACACAATTTCTGCTCGGCGCCTCCATACACACAGATACGTCCATCATGATACTGCACCCAGAACCGGCACTCAGCTGACTAGAGGACATGGTGACTCTCTTGTAACCAGCGTTGTCGTTGGACGCTCTCTCTGCTCGTGCATCAATGTAATACGCAACTATGGCCACCGTGCTGACAGAAGGTGTTGCTGCGGATGTTGTCGCACAGTTCTTGAGGATTTCTGTCTTCCTGCAAACGTGCTCATGTCCTGACCCGCAGTGTGCTACATGACGTGGATGCGCTATTTTGCTTGACCGAACGAACAATACGTCCTCTCAGGCGCTAGTCGCTTGGGGTCGCTGAGATCCTGCCTGTAGTGGTCCTACTGAACCCACCGACACAATATTCCCATGACAGTCGTGGACTCTCGACCAACGCAGGCTGTAATATCATGGGGCGATAAAATGCGCTCTCAAAAGGAAATGATCGTATCGTTGTTGATTTCCGTTCTGGCCTACGTTTCCCTTCTTAAACGAGGCGCGACCCGACCTTCTCACAAACGACCAACACTCAGATGCTGTTACAGGATGAGATACCTGCCGCGCAACCTTTCCTCTTACATAGAATGTAGACGCCTTTACGTCTTCCCTACATTCAGTGGTTGTACTTAAAAGCTAATACCGTTGGTGTGTTTAAGTCCCTACCTTTCTTCATGACAATTTGATGTTTGTTGAACGTGAACTTCACGGTTTTTCAATTTTAATGGCCATCAATATATTTTGACATGACAAGGTTTCATCTAAGGCATGGATATCCGTGTATTTTACGTTACGAAGATTATCTTATTTACTCTCTGTTATT
The DNA here is from genome assembly GCF_023898315.1 of Schistocerca nitens. Classification (NCBI taxonomy): domain Eukaryota; kingdom Metazoa; phylum Arthropoda; class Insecta; order Orthoptera; family Acrididae; genus Schistocerca; species Schistocerca nitens. The sequence continues at coordinate 80,824,420 of NC_064621.1, read as the reverse complement.
TCTGGCGAAGTATAAGTAAAAAGTGGAATATTCTTACACCATTTTGTAGTTTAATTCTTTCAGACCTGAATTTATTCTGGAGGAAGGGAAATTTTTCTTCGTTTGTTAATGCGCTTAGGTGATTTTTTAATGATTTTGGATATAAGATTTATACAACGAAAGTACCCATTTTCAAAACATACTTTGAAAACTTGGCTTCATTTTATGGGCTAAAATAAATAATTACGAAATATTCTCTACTGTAATAATATGAAAATCATCATTCAATAATTAGCATGCAAAATAACAATAACAGTGTTCAGTTATATAGTGGAATATAGCGAACCAACCACATCCGTGTATTCTGTTGATCACGAGGTGTTACGCACTGCTACACTGACTTGCTTATATTTTCATAGTAATGCGCAACAGTTGGCAGCACTTATTCATGATGAAAAGCTTGAACATTCAGAATTATGTACCTCAGGTTTCCCTTTGTAAAAAAATAACTCTGCTGCACCTACGGTGCACTAAAAGTTAATGTACACAGTTGTACCCGATGGATCTGAAAGGGTTAAGCTCATCGGTAAATACTATTTCTATAAAATTTATAAAAAGTTGTTACATCTGTTGCAGACCGGAGGCGAACTTTGTACGTGTAAACTAACAAAAAGGTCCACTGATTGCTAAAGCGTCTTCGATTAATAATGCAAAGCTCTTGCGTCCCTGGTGATCCCGGTCACTGCGTGGATTTTGAATAAAAGCTAACTTCATTGTCTTTTCAAATTGTTTTTTTAAATTGAAAAAAAATATGAAATTCATCACCTTATTTTTATAGCGCAGTTGCGTTCCGAAAACACCATCTGCGTTTGAGAACGATATGTGTTGGGATAACACCGCCATTGTCGTTCACGAGCACTACCTTTGCGACAACATTCTGGTTGTCATGATCTGCAATGACGTCATTCGTTTGACTGGCTTTTCAGGTATGGCGCATACTCTTGACCCATGTCTCATCCAGCGTAATGATAAGGCATAAAAAGCTCCTTTTCGTATCCCATTACAAGTGGGTGCGAGCAGCGTCGTAGCGTAGCCTTTTCTGCATTTCCGTGAGACAGTGTGGAACCTATAGAGATGCAATTGTTCTTGCGCCCAGGCGTTTCTTCAGAATGTGAATCTCAGCTGTGTGCCCTTACCCTGACTCTCGGACCGCCTCACGAATAGTGCGCTGACGCGGTAGGAGTTGTCACTTCTTCTTCAATGACACTGGGCGACGAATGTTGTCACATTTTAGCTTCCCAGGTTGAAAGCGTCTATCCACCTTGCCACTGGTCTGTAAGACAACGGAGATTGTCAGCAAGACTTGCGATAAACTCAGTTTTCATTCAAGTCTGTTTTTCTTGTTTAGAAAACATGGTGGTAGCACTACTGCAGAAAGTGCGCTCAACAAAGCTCTGTTGTTCTCGTAATTGCGCCTGCGCGTTACTTGAAGGAAAGGTCCATTTGCGCTGAGGTACAGTAGGTATCTGTAACTTAAGTGTGGTAGAAGCGACGTTATTTGATTCCGTTGTGTTGTGCCGCTACGGCAGAGTTATTACTATTAAAGTTCCAAACCTTGTATTACAAAGAAATACCATCTGAAATGGCGCCCCTAGAACGAACCACCAATAGCCTACGTTGAGCAAGGGCTGATCTCGATATTAAGGTCAGACTGTAGTAGGTTTATGGTTCTGAACTTAATCTGCTTCAAAAGACAATATTTGTGAAACTGAACTCTTGTATTTCCTGTAAATCACGAGTGAAAGCAAAGGTGTCAATCCGTAAGTCCCACAAGTGAAATAACTGCAGTTGCAGCCATGCTTGCCAGACACGTTTACTGACAGTTTAACCTCAAATGGTAACAAAAATTTTGTCACGTTGTTGCAAACATCGGGGTAGACTCTGAGATTTTTATTTGATATATATTGAAGGTTTTAATATAATGAAACTGTTTTTAAACAACAAATTACAATTAAGCAACAAAAAACACCTATTAGAAAGGTATTTAGGTTGTGTGAAATTCATTTTCATATGAACCACTTGTTCACTAATATATAATTTATTTCACATTGCAGTAATATAACATTATGTTCAGTAGTGTCTTTCTTTTTCATAAACGTGCATTCTCACCAGAAAAAAGGTTACAGTTTCGTTATACACGTTTTGCACAACTTCTTAGAACACTCCAACCAATTTGGTGTTCCACGCTTGACGCACCTGTAATTAGTTTTTCTGCATTTTTCATGCGGGCAATAGTGGCATGACTTCCATTTTTCATGTCTGTCTTATCTCTGGTCTGTTCGTGTTCCTTTCTGCATCCTGCTCAGGTAAAGTGCCTGCTATTATTTTCCTCACTTTTGCTTTTAAATTTTGAATATTGAAAGGTGGCTACACTGAGCCACAGCGCCAGAGATCGCGCTAGAGAGTATTGTTCCGCCGCCTCCACTGGCAGTGGTTGTTGAGAACTCGTAGTAGTCAGTGCTTGTTAAGAACTCGTAGCAGAGAGTGTTTGTTGAGATGTGCTAGTAGGGAGTGCTTGCTGAGATGTGATACTGAAAAGGTTGAGATGTGGTAATAGCGAGTCGGTGTGGAGATATATTGTAATGATTAGAGTGATTTTGGTCAATATATTAAGGTAACGAAACTTGATTTATTTTTCATTATTTAATGTCGTAAATAATGCTTCATTACAGGTTCAGTCAACAAAGCATCTGGCTTGTGTTTTGGGATTAGAGTGTAATTCTGGTTTTCTTGAGTAATTATGGTATTTCTATTTCCTTTAATTAATTCAGTATAAATGATATTTAAAATTTCTTGTGTTGTTGAAGAAGAACCGTGCCAGATGCGTACGTTGAGTCATACTTCCACACACAGAACAGTTATACTTGTGCTTTGGTTTCGTAGGTTTTATAGTTCCTGGGGACTTAATTAATTAATTGTGTTAATGAAAATTTCCATTTCATTCTTTGTTATTGTTCTATGCAGTCAGATCGCGTAATAATACTAGTCAGGGCCAACCGTTTACGAGACTTCGTAATCGGACAAACAGCTACTAAAACAAAAAAATTAAAATTACACTCCTGGAAATTGAAATAAGAACACCGTGAATTCATTGTCCCAGGAAGGGGAAACTTTATTGACACATTCCTGGGGTCAGATACATCACATGATCACACTGACAGAACCACAGGCACATAGACACAGGCAACAGAGCATGCACAATGTCGGCACTAGTACAGTGTATATTCACCTTTCGCAGCAATGCAGGCTGCTATTCTCCCATGGAGACGATCGTAGAGATGCTGGATGTAGTCCTGTGGAACGGCTTGCCATGCCATTTCCACCTGGCGCCTCAGTTGGACCAGCGTTCGTGCTGGATGTGCAGACCGCGTGAGACGACGCTTCATCCAGTCCCAAACATGCTCAATGGGGGACAGATCCGGAGATCTTGCTGGCCAGGGTAGTTGACTTACACCTTCTAGAGCACGTTGGGTGGCACGGGATACATGCGGACGTGCATTGTCCTGTTGGAACAGCAAGTTCCCTTGCCGGTCTAGGAATGGTAGAACGATGGGTTCGATGACGGTTTGGATGTACCGTGCACTATTCAGTGTCCCCTCGACGATCACCAGTGGTGTACGGCCAGTGTAGGAGATCGCTCCCCACACCATGATGCCGGGTGTTGGCCCTGTGTGCCTCGGTCGTATGCAGTCCTGATTGTGGCGCTCACCTGCACGGCGCCAAACATGCATACGACCATCATTGGCACCAAGGCAGAAGCGACTCTCATCGCTGAAGACGACACGTCTCCATTCGTCCCTCCATTCACGCCTGTCGCGACACCACTAGAGGCGGGCTGCACGATGTTGGGGCGTGAGCGGAAGACGGCCTAACGGTGTGCGGGACCGTAGCCCAGCTTCATGGAGACGGTTGCGAATGGTCCTCGCCGATACCCCAGGAGCAACAGTGTCCCTAATTTGCTGGGAAGTGGCGGTGCGGTCCCCTACGGCACTGCGTAGGATCCTACGGTCTTGGCGTGCATCCGTGCGTCGCTGCGGTCCGGTCCCAGGTCGACGGGCACGTGCACCTTCCGCCGACCACTGGCGACAACATCGATGTACTGTGGAGACCTCACGCCCCACGTGTTGAGCAATTAGGCGGTACGTCCACCCGGCCTCCCACATGCCCACTATACGTCCTCGCTCAAAGTCCGTCAACTGCACATATGGTTCACGTCCACGCTGTCGCGGCATGCTACCAGTGTTAAAGACTGCGATGGAGCTCCGTATGCCACGGCAAACTGGCTGACACTGACGGCGGCGGTGCACAAATGCTGCGCAGCTAGCGCCATTCGACGGCCAACACCGCGGTTCCTGGTGTGTCCGCTGTGCCGTGCGTGTGATCATTGCTTGTACAGCCATCTCGCAGTGTCCGGAGCAAGTATGGTGGGTCTGATACACCGGTGTCAATGTGTTCTTTTTTCCATTTCCAGGAGTGTATTTTCATTGTATTTTAATTAAGCCCCCATGCACGTGGCGACCGCTGCTTCGGATCGTCCCTTGGAATCTTCTGATTGTAAAAATAGTAGACAGTAGCATTGTTGTAGTAATTTGTAGTTTAGTAATTGTAGTCTATTTTGCATGTGTAGATTTGGTAATTGTCATTCTTCTAATGGTATTTATTTTGCAAAATTTCATTTCTGTTGTCTTGTCTACGGGTTTGACATTTAGTGTAATTATTTCAATTGTTCGGTTAATCGTGTTTGAGGGAAACATTTCGTGTGAATGGTATTGTTGGAGATAAAGTGGCATTGTGTGTAATTTCATATAGCGACGAGTTTTGTATGTTTTGTAAATGATTACGCGGTCGATGAAAAAGGCAAAAATGATGGACAGTGAGAATGACGAAATTGTTGACAAGTCTCGTAAACGGTTGGCCCTGACTAGTATTATTACGCTATCTGACTGCATAGAACAATAACAAAGAATGAAATGGAAATTTTCATTAACACATAATGGTGTTGAAAACAATGTAATAAGTCGGGAAAATAGTCCGGAACCATTTCAAAATTTTTCTCAATTAGAAAATTCACAGAATACGAGATTAACGATAGAAGATTCTGAAATAGTATCGAACACAAATAGCTTTACAGCCATGACGAAGGAAACTGGTTTTGCGGGAAATGTTAGGGGCGAAAAGAATTTTGAAACAGTTAACATCGAGCAGTTGATGAGTGCAATATTAAATTTGGGATCTCGGTTAGACTCACAAATGGAAACACGGATGGGAACAATGGAAACTCGGTTAGGATCTGAATTTAAAACAGAGATAGGAACAATTAAAACAGAGATAGGAACAATTACAACTGAAATGGGAACAATGGAAACACGGTTAGACTCACTGGGATCACAGTTGGGATCACAAATAGGAACAATTAAAACAGAGATGGAAACAATGGAAACACGGTTAGACTCACGAATAGGGACATGTTTTAAAAACATGAAAGATGAATTAAAGAAAGAAATCAGAGAAGAAGTACAACCGATTTTGAATTCTCACAATAATATATTAATTGCAGTAGAGATTAGACAAAGGGAACAGGATAGAGAACAGGAAGAAAGAGATCGCGTGATAGTACAAAAATTTTCAGAGTTAAATTTACAACGTGCACACGATAAGGAAGAAATATTTGAGAGAATCGAGGAATCCGTACCAAATGACAGAATAAATAATCTAACACAACAATATGAACAGTTAACTACCAAATGTGTCAACACTGAAACCCGAGTCGCGACACTTACGGAAGACGTAAATAAACAGAAAGAAAAAATAGGTGACTTATCGGAAAGAGTTGAGGAAATTTCAGATAAATTGACAAATATTAATTTAAATGGGGACAGAGATTCAGATGATATAGCTCTATTGCCATTTTCAGAAACCGAAGAGTACCAGAACATAAATAAGCTTGTTGAAAATCAGGGAAAATTTAATGATCGCGTTAAAATAGAATTTGAGGTGCTACAAAAGCAAGTCAAACAAACTGAAGGAGAAATCGCAGGAAAAGACAGCAAAAGAAATTTAGAATCACAGATAGCAGAGGGGTTTGAAGAAAGTAATTTGTCTCATTTACGGGATACAAGCCGGCCGAAGTGGCCGTGCGGTTAAAGGCACTGCAGTCTGGAACCGCAAGACCGCTACGGTCGCAGGTTCGAATCCTGCCTCGGTCATGGATGTTTGTGCTGTCCTTAGGTTAGTTAGGTTTAACTAGTTCTAAGTTCTAGGGGACTAATGACCTCAGCAGTTGAGTCCCATAGTGCTCAGAGCCATTTGAACCATTTGAACGGGATACAACAAGAGAGCGCCAGGCGCGCGAACTTGACAATAATCGACATTGGGACTGGGTCTGGGACAGACGCGGTAGGTCTTTGTCGCCACGAGGCGAAAACTTTGACTATAAACACTTTTTGACTGTTCGGAAATTTAAGATCTTCCGCAGTTCTAAGAATGACATACATCCATGTTTATGGTTAGATCAATTTATGTACGCACTTCCGCCAAATTTGCCACTAAGTCACAAACTGAAATTTATGTGCAGCTATTAAAGTCCTCAGGGGATTCACTACACTAAGTGAATATGTGCCGTAGCGTTCACAGGGCCCCGAGCTGTAGTGGTGCTATTTCCCTTTTAGTTTTCTGCACCGCTACCTACTCTTTCACTATTCTTTGCATCTATAAAAACAGTTCTTCTACTATCCATCTATCTAGACAGTAGGTAAACAATAACCGGATTTGACTGTTTTACCCAAAAGTGACTTTGGAAATTACCGTTTGGACTTACTATATTTTCTGCAGCATTCATTCGTAGCTTAAATGAAATTTTGTCTGTTTATCTTCGTGACAATGTTACTTCATATGTTGACGGTATTCTTGTTGCTAAACGTTCTTGGAGTCAGCATAACAAAATTTTGGATTACTTATTACGGATTTTTGCAAGATTTGGCATTACAGTGAACTTAGAAAAATCTGAATTTGGTCGTTCTCAGGTGAAATTTCTCGGTCACATTATTTCTACAGAAGGTATTCTCCCTGATCCAGAGAAACTAGACGCTATTCGCAATTATGCTGTTCCTTCCACAAAACGTGCTGTTCGTAGTTTCCTTGGTGTCTGTAATTTTCTTAGACGCTTTGTTAGATTGGATAATTTGGCCACACCTCGTTTACACATTTCAGTGTATATGCACACTTTGGTCCCAGAAATTGCTTTCGTAAATTACGAGAAAATTGCTACTTCAGTAATATGGAAAAACGTATTCGATCTGTTCTTGCCAAATGCAAATTATGTCAACAGGCTAAGCCGCCAACAGTTTCTCACAGAGCACCGTTGTTTCCTATCATTCCAGCGAAATTAAAGGACATGGCTGCAGTCGATTTGTTCGGTCCAGTGGTTCGTTCTACTAATGGTTTTGCGTACATTTTCGTAGCAGTGGAATTGACGTCAAAATATGTGTGTTTTACACCTTTACGCAAGGCAACAGCTCGTTCAGTATCTAACGCTTTCATCAAACATTTTCTTAAAGAAGTTGGTCATGTTGATAAGGTTATATCAGATAATGGATCACAGTTTCGCTCTAAAATTTGGCTTTGTACTCTACGGCGTCGTAAGATTAAACCGATTTTCATTTCACTTTTTCACCCTCAGTCTAACGCTTCAGAAAGATGGATGAAAGAAATTAATAAATTGTGTCGTCTTTATTGTCATCAGAATCACAAAACTTGGGATCAGTATCTTCATATTTTTCAAAACATTCTGAATGAACTTCCTAATGACTCAACTTCTTTACCGCCTATACGGATATTAAAAAATAAAGTACCAACAAATAGCATTTCTGAAATCGTTCCTTTTCCGCCTTCACGGAAACTGCGGCATTCTGAAGTTGTCAACCTGGCTCTACGAAATATTGCATCTGCGGCTGCTAGAAGAGAGAAATCAGCGAAACGTCCTGGTCGTTTAAAAATCTTGTCAGTTGGTCAAAAGGTGTTAATTAAGTCTCATCGTTTGTCTCATAAAGGAAAAGGCTTGTGTCGCAAATTTTTTCTGCTTTATAACGGTCCGTATAGAGTTTGCAAAATCGTTCATGATAACACTGTTGAAATAGAAACTCTTAAATCAAGACGCTCTAAGGGAATACATCATATATCTAACGTTAAAATTTTTGTGGAATGACATACTTGTGAGAAACTAACAGCTACATGTAAACATGCAGAGAATACAAGGATACCGCGCTCTGTTTTGGCGGCGGCACATACTCAAAGCAACAGTCAGTCTGCGCGCCGCACAAGGCAGTCGTTGACCGCAAACAATTACTTCCTACGTCACGCGCCTACAGCTGATCGAGCGCTCAGTGTGAATGCACTGACAGCCGTAAACAAATACACAGTCTAATTTCTCCGACTAAATTCTGTATAAAGCTATGGTGACTTTATAAATTATGTTATTAACGTTCAGTATTTTTTAGGATACGGTTGTGTAAAATATTTAAGACCTTCAGGTAAATTCTGTGCGTGTCCGACGTTAAGACGACTTGCTGTGGAGAAAATTTCAGGAAGAATGTAATTTCGAAGAAAAAAAAGTAATAAATTAAAAAGGGTAACTATTAATTGAGTTTATTTTTTAGGTAACATAATTCCACTTAGGTACGTATTTTAGATTTAATTTGCTGCTCGCGATTACGTGATTCATACTTTGTGCTAATTTCATTTTCTATGAATTTACCTGTGAAGCGACGTGCTTGCATACATTAATTGATTTTGACAATGTTTTATTAATGAACAGTGTTATTACTTGTGTATATTATGCATCGCTTGGCTGCTATGCCTTTCCACTGATGTCATATTTTTTTATTATGTGCCTGCTGTGCTTATTTATTTAAATTGTAATTGTCAACTGATTAATTGTGCTGACTGTGGTTATGTATGTGAGTTTGTGATTTATCTGCTTGCGCCTTCATGTTTACTTATTAAGATTACGTATGAACATTTATTTGCTTATGCTGATATGATGATAATGGCCTGTTTATTAAGTAAGATACATATTTGCTGCTTTGCGTATGTATTGCATATTAACACATTTCCTTTTGTTGTCATAAGTACTCTTTAATTTGGTGTATAGAATTGCTGATATACGGTGTACGAACATGGAGTTTAGGTTACACTATGGTATTAGTTGTAGATTGTTCGCTTGGCAGAGCCTCGTTGTAGGGATTGTGCTGCATCCACTTGTTGACATTCTGTTCTCTACTGGTATATTTACTCGCTATTGCATGTTTTGCTTACGCTCAGTGCCTTATATTTTTAAGATAAGAAAATGAACTGCTAATTCTACGAACGACATTGGTACAAGAAACTGCATAGAAGTCACATGAGCTGGAGGTTTTATGGAAGCTGTATAAACTTATGCTAATAGGAAGGAAGCTAACGACATGACATACCAAAACTAGGTTAGACCATTGACAGTTATTACACCGCATTCTTCGTGAGCAATTGAAATAGGAAGTGACACTTGACACAAGAAATACTCCACATGTTTGCTTCTGCCATGATTCTTGAAGTGGTGTACACACTGTGAAATATTATGATCATTCACACTCCGTAATCGTAATTAATTACTGAGAGTTATTCGAACTAAGTCTGTTAGAGGTCATGTACACATATCTTTTATTTAATGATGGACAAGGCAAACAAAATGTATCTTATAATTTATAATGAGTAGCAGATTTGGATCAGATGGATTACACGAGTGGTTGTGTGTTGACATTGTGTCTTCGGATTGTATGAGATGATGAATTGAGGTTTGCATTAGGATTTTGTCTGCACTTGTTCGAGGAGACTGACTAGAGGAAAGAGTTGTTATGGAAGTGAAATGATATTGGCAATGAGGTTATATATATATCGACGTATTGAAGAGGTATGATTGAGGTATTGAGATTATGTGAAGTTGATGATTATTGGAGTTTTCGAGGACAAGAGGAAAGGTAAATGATATTGATGATCGACGTATTGAAGAGGTATTATTGAAGTATTGAGATTATGTGATGCTGATGATTATTGGAGTTTTGGTGGATAAGAGGTGAAGTAAGTGAGGAGCATATTTTTTTTTTCGTTGGTCTATATGGAACAAGGAGGATAAAGATGGCAGACTAGAACACTAAAGTAGCAGGAAGATTGTCTACACACACACTTTGTTAAATCACTAAGCAGTATATACTTTTTTTTGGAGAGAGGAAGTAATTGCATATCTTGGCTCACTGACAGTTGTGCAGCAACCGTACAATTTGATCTGGCTTGGCAAACATTGGTCTTGACATGATGACTATGACGCTGACTAACTATTATTGACTGTTATACATTGCTGCCACTCCTACTTGATACACATGATGAACATAAAATTTTGACAGAATTGCATTTACACAGTTAACACTATTCAATTACACAGTAGCACTAATGTGGATGAAAGATGAGTGAGTGTTTTTTGTGTGTTTTCCTTTCCCTATCCCAAATTGGTACCAACCTATCTCCTAAATATTATTTTACTTGTTGTTGTGGCTTGCACTGACACCCATAAAAATTATAGGTTTACTGATATTTGTGTATTTGTAATATTTAATATGACAATTATCTGATATCATTTGTGTGTTTATTATGATTTGTATGTTTAGTGTAAAAGCATTGTATGTGTATTCAAACTATTGTTCATGCCTGAACTGTCTGATTAGTGATGGTGCTGCACTTTTCAACATGATGTGTGACATTTAGTCATGTTTAATTTCTGCTGATGAACAGTGTGATTAGTGAAAGTGAATATTATGGATTGCGGTCAGCACCTGTTCAACATTGCTGGGTGCCACTGATGGACTGTTTCTACTGAAAAGATGTCACCTGTTGCTGTCTGCACCTGCTCAACATTGCTGGGTGCCACTGATGGACTGCTTCTACTGAAATGATGTCACTTGTTGGTGTCTGCACCTGCTCAACATTGCTGGTGCCACTAATGGAACTGCTTATACTGAAATTGTGTTACTTGTTGATGTCTGCACCTGTTCAACATTGCTGGGTGCCATTGATGGACTGCTTCTACTGAAAAAATGTCACTTGTTGGTATTTGCACCTGTTGACCATTGCTGGGTGCCACTGATGGACTGCTTCTACTGAAATGGTGTTACTTGTTGGTGTCTGCAACTGCTCAACATTGCTTGGTGCCACTAATGGACTGCTTCTACTGAAAAGATCTCACCTGTTGGTGTCTGCACCTGCTCAACATTGCTGGGTGCCACTGATGGACTGCTTCTACCGAAATGATGTCACTTGTTGGTGTCGGCACCTGCTCAACATTGCTGGGTGCCACTGATGGACTGCTTCTACTGAAAAAATGTCACCTGTTGCTGTGTGCACCTGCTCAACATTGCTGGTGCCACTAATGGAACTGCTTATACTGAAATGGTGTTACTTGTTCGTGTCTGCACCTATTCAACATTACTGGGTGCCACTGATGGACTGTTTCTACTGAAAACATGTCACTTGTTGGTTTTTGCACCTGTTGACCATTGCTGGGTGCTACTGCTGGAACTGTCAACTACTTGTTTCTTGGGCTATGGAAAGCGTTTATGTGAATATTTTTATAAACTGATTTTTTGTGTATTACTATTTGTGAAAAGTTATGAGACTCTTACCTGCACATATTCGTCATTGCTGACGCTATTGATTGAACTGTTTAACCACATAATACTTGTGTAAAGTATTATGTAAAGTCACATGTATGAAAGAATTTGTATTGCTTACTGTATTTTATATATTAGGTTATTGAAAGGTCAGTGCAAAGCCAAAATTTTAGCTAGTATGTGATATTTACGTATTAATATTATCTTTTATTTTTGTCTGTATTTTTTTTGACGAATTTGGTGGTATTTTCACCACCAATGCTGGCAAAAATACCATCAAATTCTAGCCTGTGGAGGAAGGGCATATGAAAGGTGGCTACACTGAGCCACAGCGCCAGAGATCGCGCTAGAGAGTATTGTTCCGCCGCCTCCACTGGCAGTGGTTGTTGAGAACTCGTAGTAGTCAGTGCTTGTTAAGAACTCGTAGCAGAGAGTGTTTGTTGAGATGTGCTAGTAGGGAGTGCTTGCTGAGATGTGATACTGAAAAGGTTGAGATGTGGTAATAGCGAGTCGGTGTGGAGATATATTGTAATGATTAGAGTGATTTTGGTCAATATATGAAGGTAACGAAACTTGATTTATTTTTCATTATTTAATGTCGTAAATAATGCTTCATTACAGGTTCAGTCAACAAAGCATCTGGCTTGTGTTCTGGGATTAGAGTGTAATTCTGGTTTTCTTGAGTAATTATGGTATTTCTATTTCCTTTAATTAATTCAGTATAAATGATATTTAAAATTTCTTGTGTTGTTGAAGAAGAACCGTGCCAGATGCGTACGTTGAGTCATACTTCCACACACAGAACAGTTATACTTGTGCTTTGGTTTCGTAGGTTTTATAGTTGCTGGGGACTTAATTAATTAATTGTGTTAATGAAAATTTCCATTTCATTCTTTGTTATTGTTCTATGCAGTCAGATAGCGTAATAATACTAGTCAGGGCCAACCTTTTACGAGACTTCGTAATCGGACAAACAGCTACTAAAACAAAAAAATTAAAATTATTTTCATTTCATTTAATTAAGCCCCCATGCAATATCTATCCTTCTTATCACATAATTTTTGTTAGATTAGTTGCTAATATCTCCATGAAGTCGAATCTGTTCAATATTAGAGTTTGTTTGGAAAATGTGAATATTATTTGTGTGTTTACCCAGATAACTGATATCATGAAATAGAAAATAGCTGGAGGCCATGTCCTGATTCGGCGATTTGTTGAATAGTTTGCACATTTCATATGCACCAGATTTGGTGGAATTACAGAAGGAAATGATCCGTCATTTAGTTTTTGTTACATCTATGTATTTTGAGTTGTGCATCGACGACACAAGTATCACAGCTTTACAACTTTAGATTTCTTAGGCACGTATGACAACAGTATTACGTTAGTAGTGAGGCCATAAATTGAAGAGCCAGCTTCTCTAATTTTATCAGGAAGAAACTCTTTGGGAATCTCTTTGCTATTCTTCTTTAGACTTAGAGCGCAGCTGACTTTCCTCTTTCCTAATTCAGACACCAACTAAAGAGATGAGAACCAACGCTCTGAAGATATGTTGCCATTAGTTCCCCCTATTGATGCAGGAAGGCGCACCACAGATTGCGTTGGTTTGCTCAACTTTTTCTCTTCGACTGATAATGTCTTTCCATCACAGTCCTACGTCAACATTATATATGAATTTAGAAGATATGCGTCATGAGCATCAGTAAGACACTTGAGCTTTATTCCGCATTTGTCTGATTTATTCAGGTTGAACATATGAAACCGACACGTGCCTTTGAACAGAATTCACGCTTCATTTACTCAAGCATCTGCTTCAATACTCTAATATTTGATATCAACTTGTTGAAAACAGAAGAGACTACTGCCGCTGTATGTTCTTCTTCTCTTTCTTTTCGGGTAGATGAGTGATCAAATCGCAAAGCCAATATGTGGACTTCACATCTTTTCAAGGATAAACCCTAGAAACACTGGGGGCCCGAAGAGAACGGCGACTGGTGATTCTCTCGTCCAAATTCGAAGGTGTCTCACAGTATCATCAAAGCTATTACAGATTCAGTTTCATTATAATCAGCGTCTTTGTACGATGGGTTTTTAGCAATGTTCAGTTTCCTTCTAAATAATCCTATTTTCGCAAAGGCGTACTTAACAATTTCAGTAATCATCTCATCATTGAAAAATAATCTCCACACTTCATCAGGCACAGAATTCTTATTGAGACTGAAAGAGTTGCCTGTTGGTGACGTCCGTTTTACTTTTATAACGTTACTTCCCGTCATTTCACCGTGATTTTATGATTCCTGTGAGTTCCATGAGAAACACTTATTTTTCCTCAAGGAAAAACTGACTGTTTTCTTCATCTGTTGCACCAGAATCTGAACTCCCATTGTCACGGCATTCACTATTTTCACTTTCATTTTCATCAGTTACAGAGTCTGCATTATGACTGGAACATGACAGATCATTATTCCCGGGAACAAGGGAATCGTCTGAACCTTAGTCGCCGTAACTAACACCTGCTTGTTGTAAAGCTGAGTGGGCCATCAGCTGAGTTCGGTGTGACACATTTACATTCAGGGCCACTTTCGACATTTTCAATCAAACTGAAATAAAAACATCGATATACTACTTAACGGTGATTGTTTACTAAGCGCGTAACCTGTTGTTTCTATATAGCAGAAAATAACAACGACGTTTTGTAAAGTAAGTGATTAGCAGAACCCAGTAACAGTAACACCCGTCTACGAAGCCGTTCTGATAAATTTGTAACAACGGGTAGCAACAATTACAAAACCACCTTTTCAGATCAAAAATGCATAGCTCGACGTTCAAGATTGCGACATGATCAGTATAGGCAGTATCACACAAACATAGGACACCATGAATGAGATTTTCACTCTGCAGCGGAGTGTGCGCTGATATGAAACTTCCTGGCGGATTAAAACTGTGTGCCCGACCGAGACTTGAACTCCCGAGTTCGAGTCTCGGCCGGGCACACAGTTTTAATCTGCCAGGAAGTTTCATATCAGCGCACACTCCGCTGCAAAGTGAAAATCTCATCCTGGAAACATCCCCCAGGCTGTGGCTAAGCCATGTCTCCGCTATATCCTTTCTTTCAGGAGTGCTAGTTCTGGAAGGTTCGCAGGAGAGCTTCTGTAAAGTTTGGAAGGTAGGAGACGAGATACTGGCAGAAGTAAAGCTGTGAGTACCGGGCGTGAGTCGTGCTTCGGTAGCTCAGATGGTAGAGCACTTGCCCGCGAAAGGCATAGGTCCCGAGTTCGAGTCTCGGTCGGGCACACAGTTTTAATCTGCCAGGAAGTTTCATAGAACACCATGGTCTGAGAGACCGAAGTTACCACTTAGCCTGCGGCCACAGTGGCTCCGATATCGGTAGATTCCGGCGACGACCGACATCGGCCGGAGACGGCCGATCTTTTCAAACCAGTAGCCTAGGCTGGCACGTTCGCGGTTACACTGTAACCGATCCCATCTCCCGAACGTACAGGCTTAGAACAACAATCGATGAAATTCAAATCAGTTTGTTTTTTTTTTCGGTCAAATCGACCGACGTTCACGCACACGAAATATGGAACGTGAGGAACTGATAAGTTGAGTCCAAGAAAGACGGTTTGTAACATCCTGATGATTAAAATATCATAATCGGGTTATAGTTTGGAATGTATGTACTGAAATCGAAGGTTCATTCGAAATCCCAAATTGGCAAAATCGTTATTGGAAGTTTTAGGCATAGATTATAACTCAAAAAATAATTCGTTCAAGTGAAAAGGATGGCGTATCTTACAGGTACTTTACTGGATACTTTTTGTTGTAGATTGTCATTAGTTGTCTACAAATTATTATTATTGCTTATGTAATATTTCTGGCTTAGTCAGCCATCATATTAGGCTCCAAGAAGCTGATCCCAGAGCAGTGGAGATGCAAGAAGTATATAGATGACGAAATGTGGTGTGAGGTAGCGGTGACAGATGTTAGATTCGGTACCATACCCGTGAGAAACACCGTCTGCATAATGCTACTGCTCTGTGATTGGCCGCTGTGTTCGGAGCAAGGGCGCCAAAACGTTTCAGTATAGTTATTATTATTAGTTAAACTACTCATTGGAATGACTTCATTTTTTAATATAAATATCTCTCGACAGCTGACTATCAATCAGTCATTTTAGAATTATTAAAAACATTTTATTTAAAAAACAAAAGACTGACGAAATTGCAGACGAAGCACTTCGGAAGCGTTCGGGTCACGCCTTTTCTGGTATGGCGCGCGAAGTGTTTCGGGCTGTTCGTCACTCGGGATTAGGCAGTCGAGAAGAACAGACATGTTGTCTGTCGTAGGATGTGTTTCCAATTTTTATTTGAGTTCCTGTTCGTAACTGGGGATTACTGTAACGATACATTTTCGTAAACATTGAGTTTGATCATGTACTTTGCTGTATCAGAAGGTGTTGTGTTAAGATCATGTCGTCTTCTCGTGTGGCTATATTAAAATACGCGAGTGGTATCCCAAAGAAGTGATACATTATTTCAGAACAGAACCTCGCTAAAAGTCAGTTTCAGCCTCAAGATACAGAACCTACGACCTGCGTGCTGTTTTCTGCGCTGGGGACATCAACTTAAAGACAGCAGGTTAGTGAACTATAACAGAACCTTCGTATTCCACACAGTGCACTGGAAACAACTAGGCGCCTGACTACTGCATGCACAGAACAAATGTGCTCAGTGACACGTCATCCGCAGTAATGCAGAGGAGGTAAAGGAGAATGTTCATTATTAACACCAACGATCAATTCATTCTTCCTTTCTTGCCGTACTTACTGGAGTTTTATGCCAGGGGGGTAGCGATTCTGTTAACATGAGGTGGTTTGCAAATGTAATGTACCGTATGTATTTCCACTTTTAAGTGATTTAGGTTTTCAGGGTATCTTATGATACGCTTTATGCTAGTCTTTCACTCGTGTGTTAAATGAAAGTCATTGAAGGTTAATAACTGACGTACGTCTTGTAATGGTTCTTTATTTACCTGACCATTACGGCACTCCAACCCCAGTTCTCGATACTAGTAATATCGTACTACTTTTCTGCGAAGTAACAGACATATTTTTGTGACAATATTCACATTTGGTTGTATAAATGTATAGGTACTCCGATGTATCGATATATTACAGTGATATGGTTCTTATGTGTATTCATTTCTGTGAGACTGTCATAATCTTTGACTTACTTGTAACCATTTTGGCGCGAATGCGCACAGGGCAGTCTTTGTTTCACTTTGCAGAAGTTAAGTTGTTATTTCGCTTTGTAAAAGAACAGTCAAGTATTGTGTTTGGTTGAAGTGGAAATTAAATATATGAAGATTGATACAAAACTGTTTTCTTGATAATGTGACAATTAATAAGAAGTATATGTGAATTTACAAGAAGTTTAATAAGAATGTGGGTCGTGAACACCAAGTCAAAAATTATTTCTACCATACCATTGTTCTGTTCTGGAATTGTTTGATCATTAAGAATTTCCTGAAAAACGCATTTGTTAGGTCTTCAAATATTGCTAAAATACTCTTTTACAGTGACTTCATTATTTCCATTCTGACGATACCATCCACAGTCAATAACTTTGTTATTGCCCGATAAAGCGAACATATGCTGCGTGAGCAACATTATTCAAATGGTTCAAATGGCTCTGAGCACTATGGGACTTAACATCTGAGGTCATCAGTCCCCTAGAACTTAGAACTACTTAAACCTAACTAACCTAAGGACATCACACACATCCATGCCCGAGGCAGGATTCGAACCTGCGACCGTAGCGGTCGCGCAGTTCCAGACTGATGCGCCCAGAACCGCTCGGCCACACCGGCCGGCAGCAACATTATTAATCTGATTTCTAACCTACTTTGCAAGTGGTGGTATTGTTAGAGTCTGCACAACTTTAAATAAATACAGCGAAACAGAGTATTTATAACTTACTTTTCAAGGGCCCTACGAGTTATCCCGAGTATGTAACACAACGTTTCTCCCGTCATCTCACACATACGTAAAACTTGTCTGGTTATTCCGGTAACTTAGAACAGAGTGTACAGTACTGGCTACGTTCTTCACGAGACAGGAAAGCTCATTGACTTGCATTCGGCCTCTCTATAATAGCAGAAGTCGCTATGCGGCACTCGCATCCAAGCACAGAGGCGTCATGCTACCCATCCCACCCTAAGAGGTTAAAATCTAATCAACTTCATACATAGAATAGATTTTAACCTCACCTAACCTCCTTGACCCTGCCAAAAACCGGCGAAGGATATCGGACGCACTATAACCACGCTGTCGGCCGATGTTATCGGGCGACCTCTGGCGACGGTGTATGACGACCCATGTCGGTGCCACTGTGAACGCAGCCTTATGGTTCAAAGTATGGTTCCTGTCATGCGGCTGGCGGTTGCGGCAGTTGATGCAACCTACTGCCCTATCGGAAAGTAAGTACAGGGAGCGGTTAGCGGTTCCTTAGAAGCGCCTGCGGCCTAAGGTCTGCGGCAACAGGTGAGCCTCGTCATCAGCCGTACCGCTAAACCGATCAGAGAACAAATTCAGCAGCAGCTCGCAACACACTGCTGTAACGGACCGAGTCGTTGAAAATGAAAATGTCGTATACTCTTGCAGAAGATGGAAAACTAGTGAGTCCAACTTTCCAAATATTTTTGATGTAGCCAATTCTATGCATGAAGATCAAAACATGAAAGACAATGCTTAGAAGGAGATTGGGGAATTCGTTCAGAGATCAAGTAAGAATAATTATTCACTCTGTGTGATTTGTATACCACGATTACATCAAACTTCACGCAACCAGAAACAGCTACACTTGTAAATAATACACTCCCGGAAATTGAAATAAGAACACCGTGAATTCATTGTCCCAGGAAGGCGAAACTTTATTGACACATTCCTGGGGTCAGATACATCACATGATCACACTGACAGAACCACAGGCACATAGACACAGGCAACAGAGCATGCACAATGTCGGCACTAGTACAGTGTATATCCACCTTTCGCAGCAATGCAGGCTGCTATTCTCCCATGGAGACGATCGTAGAGATGCTGGATGTAGTACTGTCGAACGGCTTGCCATGCCATTTCCACCTGGCGCCTCAGCTGGACCAGCGTTCGTGCTGGACGTGCAGACCGCGTGAGACGACGCTTCATCCAGTCCCAAACATGCTCAATGGGGGACAGATCCGGAGATCTTGCTGGCCAGGGTAGTTGACTTACACCTTCTAGAGCACGTTGGGTGACCACGGGATACTTGCGGACGTGCATTGTCCTGTTGGAACAGCAGGTTCCCTTGCCGGTCTAGGAATGGTAGAACGATGGGTTCGATGACGGTTTGGATGTACCGTGCACTATTCAGTGTCCCCTCGACGATCACCAGTGGTGTACGGCCAGTGTAGGAGATCGCTCCCCACACCATGATGCCGGGTGTTGGCCCTGTGTGCCTCGGTCGTATGCAGTCCTGATTGTGGCGCTCACCTGCACGGCGCCAAACACGCATACGACCATCATTGGCACCAAGGCAGAAGCGACTCTCACCGCTGAAGACGACACGTCTCCATTCGTCCCTCCATTCACGCCTGTCGCGAAACCACTGGAGGCGGGCTGTACGATGTTGGGGCGTGAGCGGAAGACGGCCTAACGGTGCGCGGGACCGTAGCCCAGCTTCATGGAGACGGTTGCGAATGGTCCTCGCCGATACCCCAGGAGCAACAGTGTCCCTAATTTGCTGGGAAGTGGCGGTGCGGTCCCCTACGGCACTGCGTAGGATCCTACGGTCTTGGCGTGCATCCGTGCGTCGCTGCGGTCCGGTCCCAGGTCGACGGGCACGTGCACCTTCCGCCGACCACTGGCGACAACATCGATGTACTGTGGAGACCTCACGCCCCACGTGTTGAGCAATTCGGTGGTACGTCCACCCGGCCTCCCGCATGCCCACTATACGCCCTCGCTCAAAGTCCGTCAACTGCACATACGGTTCACGTCCACGCTGTCGCGGCATGCTACCAGTGTTAAAGACTGCGATGGAGCTCCGTATGCCACGGCAAACTGGCTGACACTGACGGCGGCGGTGCACAAATGCTGCGCACCTAGCGCCATTCGACTGCCAACACCGCGGTTCCTGGTGTGTCCGCTGTGCCGTGCGTGTGATCATTGCTTGTACAGCCCTCTCGCAGTGTCCGGAGCAAGTATGGTGGGTCTGACACACCGGTGTCAATGTGTTCTTTTTTCCATTTCCAGGAGTGTAGATTTCAGCAATCAGTCGTCCTTTTTAAATTTTATTGGCAGATCTATATTTCAGCTAGACACTAACCATTTTCAATGCACTATCATTTTTGATCAATGCTTGTAATGCCTGTTGGTTGAAAATGGCTAGTGTCTAGCTGAAATCTATACCTGATATAAAATTTAAAAAGGACGACTTATAGCTGAAATCTGTTATTTAGCCGGCCGGAGTGGCCGTGCGGCTCTGGGCGCTACAGTCTGGAACCGAGCGGCCGATACGGTCGCAGGTTCGAATCCTGCTTCGGGCATGGATGTGTGTGATGTCCTTAGGTTAGTTAGGTTTAATTAGTTCTAAGTTCTAGGCGACTGATGACCTCAGAAGTTGAGTCGCATAGTGCTCAGAGCCATTTGAACCATTTGAACCATCTGTTATTTACAAGTTAATATAACAGTCGCTGAGTCCAACAGCTTTCTGAATGGAAGGTAACCTGATGGAGAAACAGCTAATCTAATGGATATCAGTGCCGGCCGGTGTGGCCGAGCGGTTCTAGGCGCTACAGTCTGGAGCCGCGCGACCGCTATGGTCGCAGGTACGAATTCTCCCTCGGGCATGGATGTGTGTGATGTCCTTAGGTTAGTTAGGTTTAAGTAGTTCTAAGTCCTAGGGGACTGATGACCTCAGATGTTAAGTCCCATGGTGCTCAGAGACATTTGCCTAGTGGGTATCAGTAACCTGATTACTTTACCATGTTGTTGCCCTGCGAGACAGTTGAATCTCGCACTGGGAAATCTTCCACATTGGAAAAACCTCCACGCCTAACAAGTGGTATAAGATTTTTAAATGATGGTGGTTTAGTTTGATCTGTGTTACAATATGATTTGTTTCCGCTCTCCGTTAAAGTATCTCCAAGTAGATTGAGCATACAACTTACAATGATTAAATCCAGAGTTGTATCAGGCTTTACAGCAGTCGGCATATAAAAAATGCGAAATACATTACATAATAGCGCAAAGGCGTTTTCAGACAATTAAAAATTGCTTTCTTGTTGTCGACACTTCAATTGGCCAAGAATAGGGTTTAATCGTGTGAACTGCTTCATCCCCTACAAGAACACGTGGCACAACTATATCAGAATTGCCGCGCAGGGTAGCCGCGCGGTATGGGGCGTCTTGTCAGGGTCCGCGCGGCTGCCCCCGTCGGAGGTTCGAGTCCTCTCTCGGGCATGGGTATGTGTGTTGTCCTAAGCGTAAGTTAGTTTAAGTTAGATTAAGTAGTGCGTAAGCTTAGGCACTGATGACCTCAGCAGTTTGGTTCCATAAGACTTGCCACAAATTTCCAAAATTTATATCAGAATTGGGCAGTTTACAAGGAGGTGGAAACATAATGCCACTTTCGAGATGCCCTGCCCTATATTACTCTTGTCGAAAATTCCACTGCCACCTTTCTTCCGTAGAAGTAAACATCAGTGCACATGAACCCATAGTTAGCATGGACGAAAGAAAGCAGCACAACGGAGAAAAAGTGTTTGCGATTATAGAACAGGGAGCTACTATTAACAGTGGAATAAATTCGGACATGATTTCCATTGATAGCTCCAACAAAGTTTGGGAAATCGCATTTACTTTCAGGTTCGTGAGACTTCGTCTGCAAATCGTCAGGTGAGAGTGGCCGCAAAAACAGTGGCACAATTTTTTTTCCAAGTACTGATAGTATGCTTCGTATTATTCTGTTGATGTGACTGTGCGACATTCTGAATGAAAAGGCTAACGATCTAAATGATTCTCCTGTGGCCATGCACCTAAAAAAGAAAACAAAAGCGAATCATAAATCAAAAAATAAGATCGAGATGCACATGATTAAGTTATACATCTTATACATAACAGCATGTCTAATTTAGAACAGGAAGCAACGTCATGATTCGTTAATAATTAATACTGACGCATTGCAGGTGAAGATGTAAAGGTAAGTATCAAAAGAGGCAAGAAAAAGAACAAGTAACTAGATCTTCTATTTTGTCAATGTAAGAAATGGCCAATGGCTGACATGTTTGACCTTTCTTGGAGAAGAGGACCGTAGGAGGGAGTAACTTACTGTTCGCCATTGTTTGTGCCCTTAACTTTCACTCTTAATCAGTAAATTTTGATTCACTTTATTAGGAATTAAATTGTTGATTTCATTTTACTTCACAGAAACATTCAGTATTCTGATGCCAGTTCTCAGGAATATGAAGATAAAATCACTGCAGTGCAGCATTCTTCGCTCAGAATGCAATTATAGGTGTTGATTGTTTTTCATCAACTAGTAGAACGCGGAAACGAAACGTTAAAATTCTAGAACTTTTGGAGGTCAGGAACATCTTAAGAGACAATATTATTAAGACATTTAAACGATGCCTGATGACGATACTGATTCATTTTTTTCCTGAAGTATTGCAGTGTCCATCAAGAACTGAGTCCAGGCTTAATCAAAGAGACAAAAATGATGTCATTGCAATGGGTTTCGATCTAGAAAATCGTAACGAACAAACAGCATGTTTAGCAGCCCCAACTAGGGAGGAGTTGCCGAAGTTGTACCGTTGCCTGAGTTGGATCACATTCGTATTTCCTTGTGTGTTAGTAAGTTAACCTTTTAAGTTGGCTCTACTGGTAGGAAATGTTGTCGAGGTCACGTGGCACAGCGAGCAGTCGACAACAGCCACTGAAGCGAGAACAGTTGCCCTTATTGTATTTCCTTCGTTCTTGCTGCAGGAGATGTCCTATAAATCATAAGCTTTTCTATGCAATACAAGTAAATAAATTATCTGCAGTGTAGCTCATAATTGCCATTCATTAGTTAATAAGTAAACATCATAAAACTATATTTTAATTGTATATGTTCCTGTAGCGTTATCTTTACCTATATGGCGTCCAGTTGCCAAAGTTGGACCAACGCTTGTTTCCTAATGTGGACCGGTCCAATCTAGCAGACATGCGTAACGGATAACATTGAAGTGCATTTTTACAATAAATAATAGGTACGGGTAATAGTTTTAGGTTTTCATGATGGCTAAACTTTTACATTTAGTAATAGGTACGGGTAATGCTTTAGGTTTCCAAGATAGAAAAAGGGGGAACGTACGGGAAGTGGACTGAAGATGAACTGAAGGTCGCCGTGGTAGCTTACAGAAACGGTGACCATGGAAACGACTTTTCTCGTGTATATAGAGTACGCAGAACTACAGTAAAAAGACTTGCTGATAGTAAAAACGCGATTGAAGTAAAGTTATTCGGAAGGCAATCAACTTTTACGACTGAGATGGGAAAAGTTCTCGCAGGTCACGTCGTTTTATTTGAAGAGAGGTTTCTTGCGTTTACTATCAAAGATGTTCGTTAACTTGTATTCGACTTAGCAGAGAAATATGAACTACCTCATTCTTTCAACAGAGAAAAGAAAATGGTGGATAAAGAGTGGTTTTATTTATTTATGAGACGAAATCCACAGCTTTTCCTCCGTCAGCCAAATGGATCATCAATGACCAGAGCAAATCGGTTTAATAGAGAGAATGTAAATCAATTCTTCAACCTCCTCGAGGAAACAATCTATGAGAGTAAAACTACATCTGACAGTATATTTAACGTCGACTAATCTGGATTTACAACGGTTCAAAGAAGGCAACAGAAAGTCATCGCGCAAAAAGGAAGTACGTAGTGGGATTCCTCAGAAACGGGGAGCAAGGAATTAGCACCACAGCCGTTTAAGCTGTCAGTACTGTTGTAGGCTTTATACCGCATATGACTATATTCAAGCGTAAGAGGAGGCAGCAAGAACTTGAAATCGGTGCCCCATCAGGAAGTGTAGTTGACATCATAGACAGTACGTACATGAATTATCAGTTGTTTGTGTCGTGGCTCAAACGCTGCAAAAACCATATGAACTGTAACAAGGATTCGCCTGTGGTCCTGCTACTTGATGGTCACACAGCACAATTCTAGAGGCCGTTGATTACACAAGTGATAATGGTATTACAATGTTGAAGTAACCTCGGCAACCACCCACAGGCTGCGACAACTTGATGTTTCGGTTTTGCACCTCTTCAAATCCATTACATTCAAGCCCAGGCGAAGTGTTTATTTGAAAACATGGGTAAAAGTATAACACAGTTTCAGGTGTCTGGACTGTTGAACGAATCCTATGGCCGAGCAGCAACTATTAGAATAGCGGAGGGTGCCTTCTTCTCAGCAAGAATTTGGCCTGTGAACAGGAATGTGTTTTCAGATTATCAATTTTTCACCAACTAATTGCTTGAAAAGTTATAATAATTTTCTAGGGAAATCCAGTTCTACGAAAGTTAGAGAGGAATCTTCTTCAGAATATATTTCAAGTGATTACGAGTGTAGGCCTACAACACCCACAACGAAATTCAAGAAGATTGTGAACAAGGTGTCACCCCTTCCAAACTGCTATTTGCGTGAAAAATCTGTGAGACGACAAGGCCATTTGGATGTACTTTTAATAAGATTCTTAGGGTCACAAAATACAACACAAGACTGAAATCAGAATATATACCAGTTTTGTTTTGTATTTTGTAGCCTTTGAAAATGGCAGAAAGTCGAAACGCGTAAGGTGCTGTTGGAAAAATAAAAGTGTGGTCACGATATAAGAAACTTTATTAAAAGTACCATCCAAATGCAGACAACAAGGCTGGTATTCGATGCAGAGGAAAGCTGCAGAATGCCACTTTAGAGCAGTCGAAGCGTCAAGTGAATAAACATAAAGCTGCTAATGCAATTTTATTTCCCAAATAACAGAACAAACGGCACTGTTGGAAACTCAAGCTGGTTCTGTGTAAGAAGATTAGAGGTGGTGACATGATACAGTATATGGACTATAAATTATGGGTTCATACACGATGTTCCAATGTGAAGCCAAGCAGAAAGAAATTTTCCTGTTCAGATTGCTATTAGACTTCAATGTAACTTGCCATTCTTAATCCCAGTTAGAAGAAATTATTAGCATATTTCAGTTTCAAGTTTCCTAGTTTATTCTCTGTTTTGATTTGAAGCGATTAAAGCTAGGAGTACGAAAATTATTTCAGCTATTTCCTAAACAATATTTTTGTTTAATAAATATGTTGACAAACAACTCTCTGGACTGAAGACCACAAGAACAGCAACAAATACGTTGAACTGAAGCTTTATTTAAGATATTACAATTCTTATCTACTTTTTGCTCATTGTTTTACCGTATGGTCCAATTTAAGCGACTGAAGGTACAAATTAAGCAACTAGTTTCCTAATTTAGAACATTTACTCGTGAAACCTGTTTATGCTACGTCTTTTCAAAATATAATACAATCTGAAGAATTTGTGCAACGTGTAGTACACGTTTCGATTGGGTACATAATAAAGGCTTGGGGTAGAAAAATTAAAAAGTGGCCTAATATAGGCAACCTCCCCCTCTTATTAATCTAACATCTCTATCATCATATCATGTTGATTTTAGTAACAAGCATGCCACTGAACGTAACTGATTATTCACAAGATGATATACACAAATTTAAGTTGATTGTTAAAATTTTTCTTTGTTCAACAGCAAAATAAGTGTTAAATAAACAAATGTCGTCTTAAGTGTTTTGACTTTTCTTACTGTAATGTTCGGCTAATTTTTCGTCAGGTATTAATGGATACAGATATCTGTTTAATAAAGCCTTTCTGAGATGATCTTTGACCATGTCTAGGACGTAGTTAAACTGGGAAAAGTTTTACCTGAAGAACCCATGAAAATTTTTCGAGATTTAATAAATGAGATTGATAGGTATCGTGAAGAAACGTTCATCAAGCCTCGCCCTGAAGATGGGATGTGTTACAGCTTTTCCGCTGCGCATCTGTAGGAACAGAATGTCTTTTTCCAGCAGTAAGTGCAACAATAAATTGTCATCGTTCAGTTTGAGGAACGTGCTTCTATTGCCACGAACTGCTCACAGCTGAACGCCTGCAAACAAGATACTTCAATTCATATTTCTTCCATACTGTAGTGAGATATGGCTGTCGTTCCAGAGTTAAAAATAATTTCGATACGTTGGTTACATTTAGTATGCAGCAACATATCACCTGAAATCAAAAAAACGAAAAGTAACGAGCGACCTCATTTTTCACTGCAAGCCCCTCATATTTTATGTGATATATAGTATTTGAAAATTACGTATCAAGTGTCAGTTAGGCCGCCAGAGAGAGCGCGTCGTTAGTTCCTGCTACTACTAAGGCGAGTACACCGTTCGCGTGTTACATATTTTTACGAGCTAGAAACAGGAGCAGTGCAGTAATGGATAGGAACTGTGATTGTTGTGTACAGATGCGAGCTGAACTGGCGACCCTTCGCTCACAGCTTAAGGCTGCGTTGGCTTCCGTCACGCAGCTTGAGGCTGCTGCCAAGGGGCGTCAGTGCGGGGGATCGGACGCGGGGATGCGAGGGGAGTCGAGTACGTCCCACGTGTCCTCCGCTCGGTCCACTGCTGTGACCTCCCCGGGTATTGCCTGCACTGAGGTTGACCCCTCATCCGTGGTCGAGTGGGAGATCATTCCAAAGTCTGGCAAGCAGCGAAAAACATTCCGTGGGGGCCGATCGTAGGGCCTCCCCGGTTCGATTGAAGAACAGGTTTCGGGCGTTATCTGTGGCTGACGATGTCTCTGAGCCGGATGCAGTCGTCCACCCTGTTCCAGAGGAAGCTTCTCGGCCCGCAGGGTCTGGGCATTCACAGAGGGTGGGTTTGCTGGTAGTTGGGAGCTCCAACGTCAGGCGCGTAATGGGGCCCTTTAGGAACATGGCTGCCAAGGTGGGGAAGGAAGCCAGTGTGCACTCTGTGTGCATTTCGGGGGGAGTCATTCCGGATGCGGAAAGGGAGTTTTTCGGATGCCATGAAGTGTACAGGGTGCAGCCAACTGTAGGTGGTGGCTCATGTCGATACCAGTGACATGTGTCGCTTTGATCTGAGGAGATTCTGTGTGGTTTCGGGCGGCTAGTGGAATTGGTAAAGACTGCCAGTCTTGCTTCCGAGATTAAGGCGGAGCTCACCATCTGCAGCATCGTCGATAGAACCGACTGTGGTCCTTTGCTGCAGAGCCGAGTGGAGAGTCTGAATCAGAGGCTCAGGCGGTTCTGTGACAGTGTAGGCTACAGATTCCTTGACTTGCGCCATCGGGTGGTGGGTTTCCGGGTTTCGCTCAATAGGTCAGGAGTTCACTACGCACAGGAGGCAGCTACACGGGTAGCGGGGGCTGTGTGGAAGAAACTGGGCGGTTTTAGAGGGTCTCAGGGAACCACAGAAGGGGCGTCCATCAGAAAGTCGGCAGGTAAAACACAGTAGGTAGTTGTAGAAACGATTGGTATTGTAGTTGTAAATTGCAGTAGCTGTGTTGGGAAAGAACCAGAGCTCCAAGCCCTAATAGAAAGCACTGAAGCTCAAACAGTTGTAGGTACAGAGAGCTGGCTAAAGCCGGAATTAGTTCAGCCGAAATTTTTTCAAACGATCTAACAGTGTTCAGAAAGGATAGATTGAATACAGTTGGTGGTGGAGTATTTATTGTTGTCGGAGGTAGTTTGCCTTGCAGCGAAATTGAAGTAGATAGTTCATGTGAAACAGTATCGGTAGAGGTTATACCTGCCAATCGGACTAAACTATTAACTGGATCGTTTTACCGACCGCCCGACTCAGAAGACATAGTTGCTGAACAGTTCAAAGAAAACTTGAGTCTCATTTGAAATAAGTACCCCGCTCATACAATTATAGTCGGTGGTGACTTCAATCTACCCTCGATATTCTGGAAAAATTATGCGTTTAAAGCCGGCGGCAGGTATAACCATCATCCGAAATTGTACTGAAAGCTTTCTCAGAAAATTATTTTGAACAATTAGTTCATGAGCCCACTCGAAGCAGAAATGGTTACGATAGCATAGTTGACCTTTTAGCAACAAATAATCCTGGACAAATAGTGAGTGTTGTGACGAACGCAGGGATTAGCGACCACAAGGCAGTTGCTGCTAGGCTGAATACCGTGACACCTACAACCATAAAAAAGAAACGCGAAGTATATCTATTTAAAAAGGCTGATAAAAATGCTCTTAACGCCTTTTCAAGAGACAGTCTTCACTCCTTACGATATGATCATGTAAGTGTAGAAAAGTTGTGGAATGTTTCCAGAGAGATAGTGTCAACAGCAGTTGAGAGATATATACCACATAAATTAATAAGTGTTGGTACTGATCCCCCTTGGTACACAAAGCAGGTCAGATCGTTGTTGCAGAAGCAACGAAAAAAGCATGCCAAATTTAAAAGAACGCAAAATCCCCAAGATTGGCAAAGTTTTACCGAAGTTCGAAATATGGCGCTTACTTCAATGCGAGATGCTTTTAATAATTTCCGAAACGAAGTTCTGTCTCGAAATCTGGCAGAAAACCCAAAGAGATTCTGGTCGTACATAAAGCACACCAGTGGCAAGACACAATCAATACCTTCACTGCGCGATAACAACGCTGAAGTCACTGATGACAGTGCCACTAAAGCAGAGTTATTAAACACGGTTTTCCGAAACTCCTTTACCAAAGAAGACGAAGTAAATATTCCTGAATTCCAATCAAGAACAACTGCCAAGATGAGATACATAGAAGTAGATATCCTCGGTGTAAGAAAGCAGCTTAAATCACTTAATAAAGACAAGGCCTCCGGCGCAGACTGTATACCAGTCAGGTTCTTGTCAGAGTATGGTGATAAAATAGCTCCATATTTAGCAATTATAAGCAATCACTCGCTCACAGAAAGATACGTACCTAAAGACTGGAAAATTGCTCAAGTCACACCAATATCCAAAAATGGATGTATGAGTAATCCGCTGAATTACAGGCCTATATCACTAACGTCGATTTGCAGTAGGGTTTTCGAACATATACTGTATTCGAACATTATGTAGTACCTCGAAGAAAACGATTTACTGACATATAGTCAGCACGGATTCAGAAAATATCGTTTTTGTGAAACACAACTAGCTCTTTATCCTCATGAAGTAATAAGTGCTATCGACAGGGGATGTCAAATTGATTCCATATTTTTAGATTTCCAGAAGGCTTTAGACACCGTTACTCACAAGCGTCTTCTAAGCAAACTGTGTGGCTACGGAGTATCGCCTCAGTTGTGCGACTGGATTCGTGATTTCCTGTCAGAAAGGTCACAGTTCGTAGTAATAGACGGAAAGTCATCGAGTAAAACAGAAGCAATATCCGGTGTTCCCCAAGGAAGTGTTGTAGGCCCTCTATTGTTCCTGATCTACATTAACGATATAGGAGATAATCTGAGTAGCCGTCTTAGATTGTTTGCAGATGATGCTGTCATTTACCGTCTTGTAAAGTCATCAGATGATCTAAACGACTTGCAAAATGATTTAGATAAGATATCTGAATGGTGCGAAAAGTGGCAATTGACCCTGAATATAGAAAAGTGCGAAGTTATTCACATGAGTAATAAAAGAAATCAGCTAAATTTCCATAACGCGATAAGTCACACAAATCTGAAGGCTGTAAATTCAACTAAATACTTAGGGATTACAGTTACAAATAACCTAAATTGGAACGAGGGCATAGATAATATTGTGGGTAGAGCAAACCAAAAACTGCGATTCATTGGCAGAACACTTAGAAGGTGCAACAGGTCAACCAAAGAGACTGCTTACTCCGCCCTATTATGGAATACTGCTGTGCGGTGTGGGATCCGCATCAGGTGGGACTGACGAATGACATCGAAAAAGTACAAAGAAGGGCAGCTAGTTTTGTATTATCGCGAGATAGGGGAGATAGTGTCACAGACATGATACGTGAACTGGAGTGGCAATCATTAAAACAAAGACGTTTTTCGTTGCGACGGGATCTTCTCATAAAATTTCAGTCACCAGTTTTCTTCTCCAACCTTCTGTTGGCGCCAACCTACATAGGGAGAAATGATCATCACGGTAAAATAAGAGAAATCAGGGCTCGCACAGAATAATTAGGTGCTCGTTTTTCCCGCGTGCCGTTCGAGAGTGGAGCGGTAGAGAGACAGCATGAAGGTCGTTCATTGAACTCTCTGCCAGGCACTTTATTGTGAATAGCAGAGTAATCACGTAGGTGTAGATGTAGAAAATAATTATGACACATTTCAGCACCAAGCTGTGATATGTAAGTTATGAAAAAAAAAAAAACGATTTCTTGCGTAAGTTACTTTCCTCAGAATCCAATGAGAAGTATTATACACAGAAGAAGAACTGCAAGAAGTGGTTTTTACTCGTAGTTTGTTGAAGTGAAAGTAGAAACCAAACCGAAAAACTATCTTTAGGAGCTGATGTAGCATTGTTGCATTTAATACGGCATTTTTTACAGCAAGATATTCTCATATACTGCATTAGCCGCAAGCCACAGCCGCTTCGTGAGAACAGCTCATGCACTGCGATGGCCGCAGCTGCCTGCCGCGTCATAGGAACCTTACCTGTAGAGTACGAAACGTCCTTCTCGAGAAACCAGACGGAAAACTGCAACTTCAGTTGTGAAGTCCATGAAACAATTTAAAAATAAAACTAAACTCCGTCCGAAGAGGCCATGAAAGCCCAACGGCACCGACCGGCAGCCGTGAAATCCTCAGCCCACAGGCGTCGCTCGATACAGGTATTAGGAGGCATGTGGTCAGCACATTGCTCTCCCGGCCGTTTAGTCAGTATGAGTTTACGAGACCGGAGCCGCTACTTTTGAATCAAGTAGCCCCTCAATTTGCCTCACAAGGGCTGAGTGCACCACGCCTGCCAACAGCGCTCGGCAGAGGAGATGGTCACCCTCCAAGTGCTAGCCCAGCCCGACAGTACTTAACTTCGGTGATCCGACGGGAACCGGTGTGACCACTGCGGCAGGCCGTTGGCTAAACATAATATATTAAATGATACAGTAGGTGAAAGGCAAACACTCAAAGTGTTTACATCTTCAACTTCTGTAGTCCTGTCTTCCTCAATTGCGTGTAATATTACGGTATATTGATAATTTTTGCTCATGGACCGTCTGACAGCAACTGAATAAAAAACAATTTTAGTGTCATACACGTTTCGCCTTTATTTTCTCCAAGACATCATCAGTGGCCTGGAATATGTACATATGTTTGCTATTTAATTTACATTTTGGTCACTGTACCTATAGGTTTAAACAGTTCTGGTGGTTGGTATTTCCTATTAAGTAGTAATGTTTTGAACTGTACTGTACTGTACTGCAAGTACAGTTCAAAACATTACTACTTAATAGTACTGTTCAGTGACCAAAATGGAAATTAAATAGCGAACATATGTACATATTCCGGGCCACTGATGATGCCTTGCAGAAAATAAAGGCGAAACGCGTATGGCGCTAAAATTGTGTTTTATTCAGTTGCTGTCAGACGGTCCATAAGTAAAAATTATCAATATACCGTAACTGGTTCAAAAATGGTTCAAATGGCTCTAAGCACTATGGGACAACAACTGAGGTCATCAGTCCCCTAGAAATTAGAACTACTTAAACCTAACTAACCTAAGGACATCACACACATCCACGCCCGAGGCAGGATTAGAACCTGCGACCGTAGCGGTCGCGCGTTTCCGGACTGAAGCGTCTAAAACCGCTCGACCACCGCGGCCGGCAATATACCGTAACTCAAAGTGTTTATTTTTTTGAACGTGGTGATGACAAGTTTGTTTGGAAAACCGCCGGCAGGTATGCTACCGACCATATTTGCCGAAAAAGGCAGCTATCCAGGCAGAGGAAGCATTTCGTGTGCTAAAATTTACCGCAGCGCGCAGTGGCCGCACGGTTTGAGGCTCGATGTCACGGATTGCGCGGCCCCTTCCGCCTGAGGTTCGAGTCCTCCCTCGGGCATGGGCGTGTGTGTTGTTCTTAGCGTAAGTTAGTCTAAGTAGTGTGTAAGTCCAGGGACCGATGACCTAAGCAGTTTGGTCCCTTGGGAATTCACACACATTTGAACATTTGAACATTTGCTAGACTTTACCCGTTGCCAATTGGTAGTGAGTGTTAGCTATCCGTGGCAAGTTTCACGGGACACTAACTGTTTCAAACAGCATAGTTAGTTGGTACGAAAAGTTCTAGGAGGACGCTTGTTCGCGCAGTGCAAAACTTTCGGACCGACCTCGAGTATGAGAACTCACAAAGGATCATGTGAGAGCAGGTATGTTGCGAAGTCCTTCAAAGTCTACGGTACCTTTCGAACTAGTGCAGAATTGGACATTCCTCAGTGTGCAGTGTGAAAATTATTCGTAAGCGAATAACACTGAAGTAGTATAAATTGCAGGCCCTGTAAGCCACAACCCATGACAACAAATTGTGCCGTGTGCATTTCTGCACTGATACGCAGAAAACTGCACGGTCCAGTAACATTAATGTGACCACAGCCTATGTTTGACGTCAACCTGCAATAATCACTCACAGACTGCAGATGGCAGCACTAAAAGAGGAGGGTATATCCAGCATGCCAGGGCCAGGGGGGTGCGGATAACAGTGCAGTCGTTGTCCTATTGCAGAAACGGAACGAGCTATCTGACGTCCAAATGGGCGTGATCATTGGCTTTCCGGCCACGTATGAAGGCATTTCCGAAACGGCAAAGATTAAAAACTGTTGGTGTGCCGCCGTGGTCAAAGTACATCGTGCATTGCAAACTTGTGCTATCGAAAACCGGGGCCGAGATAGTTGTGGTGCGCCGACCGATGTGGCCGAGCGGTTCTAGGCGCTCAAGTCCGGAACCGCACTGCTGCTACGGTCGCAGGTTCGAATCCTGTCTCGGGAAGGGATGTGTCTGATGTCCTTAGGTTAGGTTTAATTAGTTCTAAGTCTAGGGGACTGATGACCTCAGATGTTAAGTCCCATAGTGCTTAGATCCTTTTGAACCGTGTATACCACGGGTGATAAATGACAGGGGTGACCGACGTCTGCGGAGATTTGTGTGGCCGAACAGACGTGCAATAACTGTGTAACTGACCGCCCAGATGAACAAAGGAGGCACCAACAGTGTTTCCTCAATGACCTTTCAGCAAACGTTGCTGCGTATGGGACTCTGCAGCAGGTGTTTTGTTCATGCACCCGTACTGACATCCATTGGCGACGAATTCTGGAATTTGCACACCAATACCACAACTAGACGTCTACAGCGTGGCAACAAGTGTCCTTTTCAAAGGAATCACGCCTCCTGTTCCATAGGACAGATGGACGTTGCTTGTACGACGTGAAACGACTGAAAGCAAACATCCTGCAAGAATCGTCGGATGGGTTCAGACTCGAGGAAGAGCGTTATGGCCTGGGGAATATTTTCGTGATATTCCCTGGGCGATCTTACCATTCTGGAAGGCACACTAGATCAACACAAGTATGAATCTATCCTTGGGCACTATGTCCAGTCCTGCAAGCAGTTTGTTAATCCTCAGCGCAATGGCATCCATCAGTAGGAGAATGCAATGTGCGACATGGCTCGCAGCGTAGGTGCATGGTTCTAAGGGCGCTACGATGAGTTTGCCATATCCTAGGCCATCAAACTCACCGGAATTAAACCCAATCGAGTCTCGTGGATCACATAGACCGGAGTGTACATGTCATGAATCCTCAACCGTCACCTCACTGAAATTGACATGGTTCCACAGCACTTTTGATAACTTTCAGAACCTTACTGACTCTCTTCCTGCAACTCTCGCAGCGGCCTGCACTGCAAAGAGTGGTTCTTCAGGTTTTTGACAACTGGTCACATTAATGTGATTGGAAACCGCACCTTCAAAATGACAAATTCGCAAGCTAATCAATCTTCTGTGACGAACGCGTCTGGAATTCCAATAAAGCTTCCGTGTTCTGTGCAGTCTGCAAGAAAGTAGTCTATGGAGCGTTCTCCGTCGCTAAAAGAACTGTCCATGCTATTACCTGGATCATTATGCTGCAGTTGTGGCACATGCCACAACTTGAAACTAACAGAAGATATTGCACTTCCACATTTTCAGAATTGAGATGCTCAGTTCTAGATAAATGTAAACCACATACTGAGCAATATTAAGATTTGTACGTTTTTCATATCTGTTAGCCGTTGGTAAGACACTTGAGTAGTAGAATTTTAAGAGACCAAGAGATGTCAGTACACTCTCTGTTGCTACATATTGCATCAAGACACAGTACGACATCTCTGTGCTTTAGTGTCTTGCTGGGGGATCAGCGCTAGTTGTTAGGATAAAAAAAGAAAATACAGTGTGCAATGGATACAGAAACCAATTGTTTTGAGAGTGAGTCCTCTTGCTATGATAAGGCTTTATATGAGTGTTATCAGCTAAATCGGGGTGATCCTGCATCATCATCAAGACAAACAAGTATTATCAAAACGCAATTATGTGGCACGCCATAATACAGCATGTGAGCCTGTGGTTTATGATGAGCGAAGCACATGTAAGGGTCTTAAATAATCGTAATATTTAATGGAACCTGAAGTATGGGACAATTTCTAAGATATTTATCTAGAGCCGATTAACCATAAACGGTTGTTGTTCTTGTGACAGTCATTACTGGATGTTATTGTGGGTTATCGTGGCATGCCATTGTATAGCTGTTCATTTGCTGTATTGCTTAGAACAGTTTTGTAGGTTCATGCTATTAGTCACTTCCGCATTTTTCTTTTCCATAAGGAACAATAAGAAATACGGCATCTGATGTGCATCCTACTAATTTTCAGAAGTCGCAGTGTTCAAATTTTTGTCCTTAAATTGTAATTGAGATGTTCTCTAGCCCAATATTTACGGAGATGTGTCAAGAATTGTGTGCTTCTTACACAGACAGCATGGAATACGACCTTAACACCAAAATATAGCACGCCTATTTCTGTATAGTACAAGAAACTTACTAACATCATACGCTTGGTTCACCACATACACCTGCAATACATGATGTATATTATTTTTCTTTGAATGTGGAGCTACAAAATGGTTCAAATGGCTCTGAGCACTATGGGACTCAACATCTTAGGTCATAAGTCCCCTAGAACTTAGAACTACTTAAACCTAACTAACCTAAGGACATCACACACACCCATGCCCGTAGCAGTCCCGCGGTTCCGGACTGCAGCGCCAGAACCGCTAGACCACCGCGGCCGGCCTGTGGAGCTACAGAGAAAGTTGATAGTCCTCAATTAATTAACGGCAGTATCTTAGATTAAGCTGAGAGCAATTTGATTTGTGATCGGTGAAGCCAAAAGTTGGCACCTGAACTTCGGTGATGTACAGTGACAAGCTACAAACTTATATGCATTCCTTCTACTTAATATCATGTTTCCTTACGTGGAGTAATTAAAAATATTCAGTTTCATGTGAGAAGAAATCTTAGTATGTGCAGTACCTTACATTGAGGTGACAAAAGTCATGGGATACCTCCTAATAACGTCTCGAATCTCCTTTTTTCCGGTGTTGTGCAGCAGTTCGACCTGGCATATACTCAACAAATCGTGGAAAGTTCCCTGCAAAAGTACTGAGTCATGATGCTTCTGTAGCCGTCCATATTTGCGAAAGTGTTGCCGGTGCAGAATTTTGTGCACGAACGGACCTCTCGAGTACGTCCCGTACCGACTGGATTCAAGTTGGGGCGATCTAGATGCCCCAATTTTTCGTTAGAATTTTCCAGAATGCTCTTCAAACCACTCACGAACAACTGCGTCCCGGTGACATTGCGCGTTGTCATCCACACACGAATGGTTGCAAATGGTCTCAAAGTTGCCATTGGCTAGAGGAGGGGGGAGTGTTCATTGCAGTTGACAAAAATATTGTCTCTGCTGAGGTAGAAGTTGAGTGTGACAGTGATTCGGCTTGGTATTGATTTATAGAGTTGTTGTCCTTCATCCTGAGGAACGTCGCGTCAAATTCTGTCCAATTGGCACGTTAAATTATCGAAATCCTGACATGGCTGGAGAGTCCTGTCCGTAATTCTCCAAATGTTCTGAATTAGGGAGAGATCCGGCGACCTTACCTCGGCTGGGTATGGGTTCCAAAGTACGAAGACAAGCAGTAGAAACTCTAGCCGTGTGTGGATGGGCATCGTCTTGCTCGAACATAAGCCCGGGATGGCTGGCCAGGAAGAGCAACAAAAAGCGGCGTAGAATATCGTTGATGTACCGCTGTGCTGTAAGGATTCCGCTGATGACAAGCAAAAAGATCCTGCTGCGGAAGTAAATGACACCCCAGACGATGACTCCGATTTGTCGGACCGTATGGTGGGCGAAACTCAGGCTGATATCCCTTCTCTGTCCAAGGCGTCTCCAGACACGTCTTCGGCACGGAAGCTCAGTGACTGGAATTGTCTTCAGTGATGAGTTCCGCTTCCAACTGAGCCCCAATGACGAGCGACAATATTCTAGGTCCCGTGTTGTTGCCTTTCATGGCTAGTCAGGCTGGGTTACATTTCAGCAAGAAAATTCCCGCCAGTGCACGGCGAGTTTCAAGTGAATGTCTTCGTGCTTGCCAAATCCTACCTCGGCCAGGAAGGTGGTGGATCTCTCCCCAGTTGAGAACGTTTGGAGCATTATAGTCAGGGACCTCCATCTGTCTCCGGATTTTGACAGTCTAACGCACCAGTTGGACAGATTGTGGCACGATATTGCTCAAGAGGACATCCAACAACTCTGTGAATCAATGCCAACCGAATAACTGCCTGTGTACGGGCCAGAGATGGAGTAACTCGTTATTGACTTACTCAGTTTTTTAGCATCTTTCTCTTGAGTAAATAATCCAATTTGTCTGTCTGTACATGTGCACCTCATCTACCTATTTCCGTTCCATTCGGATAATTCCTTCATGGTGTTCATATTTGTGCTTAGAGTGTATTTCTCTCTGTCAGATTTTTTTTTTTCTTTTGCAAGTCTCTATGTTATATACTCTTTATTCTGCCATCAGCAGTTTCTTTTCTCCCCAAATAGCAATAGTCCTCTGCTACTTTCCGTGTCTCATTCGTAATCTAATTTCCTCAGCCGTTCTTTGCATATCGCTAGATATAATTCGACAACAGCCTGGTAATTGTATTTTAATTAGCGAATGAGTATAACAACGGATGAAAACAGTTTTACCCCTACATCCGAGTAGAGGAATCAGTTTACGCCTTTTTCACGCTCTTATGAGCTGAGGCTAGAGGAATTGTGCATCTGTATGTGATAGAAGATTCAGAAACTGCCGGTCCACTCGAATGTAATGGTTGTAATTGTGAATTTTTCTTTGTGTTGTTTGCCTACGTCAGAGAGTGCGATTCAGTAACTAAATTTCACTGATAAGCCAAATCATTGTGACCTCTACACACCTGGTGCAAGCGGAGTAGACACGTACGGATATCATCCTAGCAGAGATATGGACTGCAAATGGGGAAATCCATTGAGATAAGCAACTTTGACAAAGGGCAGATTACTATTACATGGAGCCTGTGAACGAGTAGCTCGAAAACGGTGAAGCTGGTCGAACATTCACGTGCTACTGTCGTGAGCATCTACGGAAACGGGTAGAAGGACAGTGAAACTATCACTAGGTGCTAAATGGTTGAACTTCCACGACTCTTCACAGAACGTGGGGTTCTGAGGCTTGTCTGTTCTGTGACTAGGACAGATGGTGATCTGTGGCATCTCTGCCGCAAGAGCACAGTGCTGGTGCGCGCACAAGTGTTCACGTGATGGCCCAATGACATCAACAATTACGACTGAAGTGGGCACGGGACCATTGGGGTTCGATAGTCGATCAATGGAAATGTGTCGGCTCTTCGGCTGAATCGCATTTTTGCCGCACTAGGTCGATGGTCGTCTCCATAATCGACGTCATCAAACTGACGGAGGCTCGAAACGTGCAGCGCGCCACGGATGCAGACTAGTGGGAACAGTATAATGCTACGGGAGACATTCTCCTGCGCTTGCATGAGAGCTGTGGTAGTAATCGAAGATACGCCGACAGCTGCGAGCGACCTACAACCTTTCACGCTTGATGTCTTCCCCGACTGCAATGCCATCTTTCAGCCGTATAGTTGTCCGTGTCTCGGATCCAGAACAGTGTAGCTGTGGTTTGAGTAGCATTATGATGAACTCACGTTGATTCTCTGCAACCAAATTCGCCTGATGTAAATACTGTGGAACACATCTTGGTCGCTATTAAAAACCATCACCGCGTACGCAAATCAGTGGTCGGTTATTTACGGGCCGGCCGCGGTGGTCTCGCGGTTCTAGGCGCTCAGTCCGGAACCGCGCGACTGCTACGGTCGCAGGTTCGAATCCTGCCTCGGGCATGGATGTGTGTGATGTCCTTAGGTTAGTTAGGTTTAAGTAATTCTAAGTTCTAGGGGACTGATGACCACAGATGTTAAGTCCCATAGTGCTCAGAGCCATTTGAACCATTTTTGGTTATTTACGAGGAATAGGATGGCCGGTTGATTTGGGGGGGAGGGTACCAATACGGGAGGTCATCGGTCCTATCGAATAAGGAAAGGATGGGGAAGAAGTTGGGCGTGCCCTATCAAAGGAACCATCCCAGCATTCAAGGAAATCACTCCGCAGATTGCATGACCTGTGCGTGGACATCTAATGCCACATACCACCACAAACCTAACCAGACATTGTCGAATCCCTGATACGCAGAATCACTGATGCTTTTCGTTCCAAAGACGGACAAACAAGCTATTAAGCAGATACTCATAATGTTTTGGTTTATCAGTGTGTATTTCCAGTAACACTACTCTTGGAAGTAAGATCAAGTCATTATGATGAACGGTGCATAGCGATGCCGAGTTTGACGACTGGGCGAACATTGAAGATGAACAGCATTGGTTTATATCCATTATAATTAATTTTCAGTTGTGCGTGAGTTGTGCACCCGGAGTTGGAAGGGTAGTCTTACAAGACTGAATATTGTACACCGCAGAATCTGTGATGTTTTGGGAAGCGCACTTTTATTCTTGGAGTCTGTTTCTGGAGGGAATAAATTCAGCACTACTTGTAAATTTCTGAGTGGATGTCGATTTACGAATCTAAATTTTTCTCTTTGGAATGAGGACTTGGAAATTCCACGAGTATGTGAGACACTGAAATTAAATGTTACAAGCTATTCAATGATGGGGTTTGTACATTATGCGGAAGTATGAGAAGTTTAAGTGAAGATAAATAAATGTCAGTGAGTTATGCGAATTCGTAACACTGAATAGTTTTTGAGTTACGCTGAACTGACTGCTGTCTTCTACTGTGAGGGCAGACCGTTAGTCACGCCTGGATGCTGTGCATTGCCACAAAAGGTATTGTTCCAGGTTCGAGTGCCTCTGCGACGGAACATTTAATCCGTCAGGAAGTTTCACTGTAATGTCTCGTCAAGTGTTACAACCCGCGTAAGTATTTTCTAAAATATTTTTGAGAAGGATGTCAACAGTTAAATAGTGTCACGAGAAAATATTCTTGCTGGCTACTACAGTGTGCATCACAATTAAAAGGTTATCTTTCAGAAGAGTTGTAATTGTCTCCCATTGCGACGCAGAAGTTAGCAGTTTGGCTCGAAGGTGCCTACAACCTTCCCCTGTAAAGCTACAAAAGCGTTGCGCCGTACGAACTCACTGCCTGTCTCGGCGACGCTTGTACCAGAGTGTCGACGCATGCAAAAAAGAAGTCAGAGCTCAAAAGTTCATGAGAGGTGTAAGCTGGGTTAATGACGTTACACTAGCACCAAAGTTCATCACAATTGAGCCCAACGCCACCGTGGATGTATCACATGCTGGGAAAGTTGTCACACTCCCTCTTATCCACATTTCATCCCTTCTTTTGACACCTCCGCGATGGGGGTCAGAACCGCGACGCTCAGCGTTGAAAACTCCCGGTTTTCTTACTGGTTGTCGACTGAAAAATTTCACACACTCCTCCGCTTATCAGATCGACACGGAAAGGCCTCAGGGGGTAGAAAAGGGGTATCAATGACACCTTGCGGTGTCGATTGCCTCTCATTTCGCGGTCGGAAACGACAGTTTGCAGTGCTATGAGCAACAAGACGACGAGCCGGCCGAAGTGGCCGTGCAGTTAAAAGCGCTGCAGTCTGGAACCGCAAGACCGCTACGGTCGCAGGTTCGAATCCTGCCTCGGGCATGGATGTTTGTGATGTCCTTAGGTTAGTTAGGTTTAACTAGTTCTAAGTTCTAGGGGACTAATAACCTCAGCAGTTGAGTCCCATAGTGCTCAGAGCCATTTTTGAACAAGACGACGTTTTGGACAACCTTGGACACAGTTGACTGCCCTCTCTCTTTTCTGAAGAGATCGTGGCTTGAAACCCCATCGAATATGATCACGCCCCTTTGGAGCGAAGCGGGATTGCAGTTCTTGCTCTGACATACAGGGTGGAACCACTAGGTACAGTTTAAAACCATTCAACGAAGTTTGAACATGATCCGCAATAGCGAATAGTGATTATGATTTTTCAGCCCTTCTGTGTAGCGCCCTACTGTGACGTGATCACAGGAGAGTGCGATTTTGCCAAACAGGTGAATAAAAGCGAAAAAGTTCCGTTTAAGATTACCCTTTTCGACAATACGCTCGCTATTAACCGCGCACCTTTGTTGAGCGCTTTATAGATGTATCTACACAGAGATGACAGTGACTGCTGTTGTATTCTCCAACAGTTTATAGAACGTAACTTCTTCTACAATACAATAGCTGGCTGTACAATAGGTGTAGACGTCCGTCGATCTAGCCGGAGATGTGGTTCCTCTCGGTCGGCTGGTACTTCGATCGGCGGGGCAGTACAGCGGCTTCGGTGATATCTTCTCGGAGACTCTGCTGTAGCGGTTGCCATTAGCAGCGGACGAAGACTGGTCTGCCTTCGACCGGCCGGGCGTATATAGTGAACTGGAGCCAATAGAAACCCGGCGTAGGAATCCGTGGCCGGATATGTCGCGGCGACCTCTGCAAGGAAAGGTTCCTGTTAATCGACTGGAATCTTCGGTGTGTTTACCTGATGTCTTCGCCTGTTTGGCTGTTCGTTTGTTTCCCTCATAGCGTGGCTGTTATGCGGTGCTGCCTGCCATGTAGGGGAACCCGATGGCAGACAGTACAACTGCTTACCAGGGTGCCGGTAAGACATGCGACCATTTCGACACTCTTGAGCAGAGTGGTGCTATGTCACTAAACAAGCCCCTGATGACTGCATGTGCTATCTAAGGGTATCGAAAAGGATGCCTGTCACACCAGCGCCTAATCAACATAGTGACTGGCTGTCTCTGTGCAGGCACATTTTGAAAGTATCTCAACAAGGTGAACGGGTGGGACCGATAGTATTGACGAAATGGGCGTTCTTGGAGGGACACTTTGCCGTTTTCTTCACGCATGTGTCAGTGTCTCTCGTCCCCCTCCACCACCACCACAGGCGAAAAAGGAAGCCTGAAAAAACGTAACACACTTTTCTGCTTCAGACCACGTTCAACATTCGTCCGATGTTTCTCTTTTTTTTGTCATGTGTGACGGTTTGCTGTTTTAAATGTCGGCGCCCCCATGGGAGACGTCGCAGGACGCTGGGCTTTTGCACGATTACAGAGGAAGTTTGTGGTCAAGTTTGAGCCACATTTCAAACTTCTGCGTCGGAATGAGAGACAGTTGCGGTGTTTCGAAACAGTGACCCGTTAATTGTGTTGTGGAGTGCAGCAGTAAATTAACCAACGAGCTCTGACTTCCATGCAATAGGGGCGAAGGGGGAGAAAGAAGTTCTGTCTCTTTTTGTTTCTCCTCCTCCCCCCCCCCGCCCGCCTCTCTCTCTCCCTATCTCCCTATCTCGCTCTCTCTCTCTCTCTCTCTCTCAGTCAGCATTTCTCTACTTATCTCTTCCCGTTTTCCGACGGTCGTGAAGTCCGTACCGACGAACACAGGACGTCCTTCATCCGTTCTCCAGCTAGCTCTTTCACAGTGAACTGCTGACCCACTATCTAGCCACGAAAAGCCGCAATCCGACTTGAGATTTGTGTGTGTGCTTGTGTGTGTGTGTGTGTGTGTGTGTGTGTGTGTGTGTGTCGTGCCGGTGGCGCGCAATCTGTTGCCCGTGTCGGCCTGGCCGCCCCAATTGGGGAAGGGGTGAGCAATCTTCATCAAGGGGCGGTCGGCCGGCGGAACAGCCCCGGCAGCGCCGCGGCAGGCGTTTTGCAGTTTGGGGCCGCGCCGAGTGTGCCCGGCAAATCCCGACCGCCGCCTCCCGCTGTCCCCCTACTGTTCTCCGGGAATCAACGGGACGCCAACTCTGCACGCGGTCAGGGAGAGCCGAGGCGTCGCCTAAGCCGGACGTCTCTTAACTTCGTTCCGACAGCGCGGCACACAGAGTATTCGACAACACTACGCCTGCTGGGATCACTTCACGTGGCGACTGTTTAAATATATCTCGGCGGTGGTAAAAGATTTTCTATTACTGCAGTAGTCGATACCAGTGTTTATAGAACCTCTCGATACAAACTAATATCTGAATTACACGATACATGTGATCACATATAAGTAATTATTTCATTCTGCATTTGCTGCAAGTAATAAAACGTTTCGTTCAAACTACAGTCAATTGCAAGACATACACTATGTGATCAAAAGTATCCGGACACTCCCAAAAATATACGTTTTTCATATTAGGTGCACTGTGCTGCCACCTGCTGCCAGGTACTCCATATCAACGACCACAGTAGTCATCAGACATCGTGAGAGAGCAGAATGGTGCGCTCCGCGGAACTCACTGACTTCGAAGGTAGTCAGGTGGTTGGG
The DNA here is from genome assembly GCF_023898315.1 of Schistocerca nitens. Lineage (NCBI taxonomy): Eukaryota > Metazoa > Arthropoda > Insecta > Orthoptera > Acrididae > Schistocerca > Schistocerca nitens. The sequence continues at coordinate 80,781,637 of NC_064621.1, read as the reverse complement.
TGTCACTTGTGTCAGACGCCTGTACCCGAGGTTTCCACTCTCCAAAACATCCATAGGTCCACTGTTTCAGATGTAATAGTGAAGTGGAAACGTGAAGGGACACGTACAGCACCACAGCGTACTGGCCGACCTCGTCTGTTGACTGACAGAGCCCGCCGACAGTTGAAGAGGGTCGTAGTATGTAATAGGCAGACATCTATCCAGACCATCACACAGGAATTCTAAACAGCATCAGGATCCAATACAAGCGTTATGATAGTTAGGTTGGAGCTGAGAAAACTTGGATTTCATGGTCGAGCGGCTGCTCATAAACCACACATCACACTGGTAAAAGCCAAACGACGCCGCGTTTGATGTAAGGAGCGTAAACATTGGACGAATGAACAGTGGAAAAACGTTGTGTGGAGTGACGAATCACGCTACACAATGTGGCGATCCGATGGCAGGGTGTGGGTATGGCGAACGCCCGTGAACTTCATCTGCCAGCGTGTGGCGCCAACAGTAAAATTCGATGACGGTGATGTTATGGTGTGGTCGTGTTTTTCAGAGAGGGATCTTGCACCCCTTGTTGTTTTGCGTGGCACTATCACAGCACTGACCTACACTGATGTTTTAAGCACCTTCTTGCTTTCCACTGTTGAAGAGCAATTCGGGGATGGCGATTGCATCTTTCAACACAATCGTGCACCTGTTCATAATGCACGGCCTGTGGCGGAGTGGTTACACGACAGTAACATCCCTGTAATGGACTGGGCTGCACAGAGTCCTGACCTGAATCCTATAGGACAGGCTCCTCCAGACTGTGCCCCTGGGGTGCTAGCGCCCGCGATCGCCCGCGGCCAGCGCCCCGGGCGAATTCGTATCTTGTCGCAGTGGCCGAGGCGTGCCGCTTAGCTGGCCGTGCGGACCGCCCGAACGCCGACCGATAGATATATTTGGTCGCCCGTTTTCCCTTCGGCCAGAGGACGTCTCACAAGTGCTTCAACTAGAGCTGATTGACCTACACTGCCATATCCGCCTGAAGGACCGCTTTCTTATGTGTAAAACTTTGGATGACTTTTACAGCTGTCTTCCACGAGAGAAATATCCTCTTTTGCACAAGCACGCGGCCAAAGTTCTCTCAATGTTTGGTTCCACGTATATTTGTGAGCGCTTTTTCTCTCTTTTAAAGCTTGCTAAAACTAAGAACCGTTCATTCCTTGGCGATAAAAATTTGACCAATTCTTGGAGGTTAGCACTCTCACAAAAGCCTAGACAAAACCGTTTCCTCGAAAAAGAAAAGCGTGTAAAATGTTAACTGTCTTCTTTAACAATGTTGACAAAATTAAAGAGCTTTATAACCTTAATTCTACTTTAATAAGTGTTCAAACTTGGTCGGTTGAAATTATTACGTACAAAACAGCAAACAAAGTATCCGATTTCTAAACTCTGGAAAGGGATACAAAAAATTGTAGTACGAAGTATAACAAAAAATACTTACTTGTAACTACTAACAGTAAGAATGAGACTCTATATCCCTTACATAAAATTAACTCTAAAAATAGAATATTTTGTTTACGTTAGATCTGACAGTCCAGCGCAGAGCAGTGTTGTGCGGGCTCACTCGCTCTACCTCTCTCTCTCTCTCTCTCTCTCTCTCTCTCTCTCTCTCTCTCGCTCCTATGGCGACACTAGCGGCACACGGTTGCGGACGGGGCTCTGGACTACACTGTCTGGCGCCCGCGGGGCGTGGGCGCGCCCACCGGCCGCAATTCTTGGATGAGCCTGCTATAGAACACCTCTGGGATGTTTTGGAGCGCCGACTTAGTGCCAGGCTTCGCCGACCGACATCGATACCTCTCCTCAGTGCAGCACTCCATGGAGAATGGGCTGCCATTTCCCAAGAAACCTTCCAGCACTTGATTGAACGTATGCCTGCGTGAGTGGAAGCTGTCATCAAGACTAAGGGTGGACCCACACCATACTGAATTGCAGCATTACCGATGGACGGCGCCACGAACTTGTAAGTTATTCTCAACCAGGTGTCCGGATACTTTTGATCACATAGGGTATGTTAAAGTTGTAGCAATAAAGGTTAATGGTCACATAATTTAATTTAAAACTATTTGTACTCATCCACACGTTGCTGAGGCTCAATTTGGTAAAACTGAAAATAAAGAAAACAGAAGCACACATTTCTAATATGTATGTGAATTGGATATATGTCCTAATCTCACCTACCAGCCCCCCCAGGCCACGTCCTTCTCCTTCCACCTCTCCCTCTATAAGTCTCCTGCTCCTTCGCCCTCTTTCTGTCAATTCCCCCCCCCCCCCCTCTCGTCCTCTCACTCGATCCATCTTCATCTCTTCGCTTTCTACTGTACGTCCCTCCCTTCCACTCCTTTGTCCATCTTCTCATCCCCTCCTCTATGTCCCTGAGTTCTGTTTATTATTAATGCAAATTCAGATTCTATAGCAGTAGTACAATCATAAGCCGATAATCCAGAAATGCAGCTTCTCTGTCTTCTGTGAAAACCGTCTGTCAGGGTGATGACTGGGTGTTGTGTGATGTCGTTAGGTTAGTTACGTTTAAGTGGTTCTAAGTTCTAGGGGACTGATGACCTGAGATGTTAAGTCCCATAGTGCTCAGAGCCATTTTTGAACCGTCTGTCAGGAAGGAAACAAAGCAGCACAGTGTTGCGATGTTTCAAAATACGTGTAATGATAAAAAATATATATGGGAGAACAATTCGTCTAATGGTTTAAATACCCCGCCATCGTATTTATTACTACCTGCGACGAAGGAAACAAAAGAGCACATTTTTACAGCACAACGTAACAGAGAATTTTCTTTGTGGTAGTCAATTCTGAAGAAAACCTGTACACAGTTGTTTAAAAATTACATACAGTCTGTTGGTGTCGGAGTGTTTAATATAGTATCGTTTAAAACTTGGCAGTAAATCGGCCAAGAACTTTCCGAGATCTTTGCTAACAACTTTTCACTACTATATGTTTTATACTCGTATATATCTACATGTGTTATGTGCATTAAAACATATATCCTACATTCATTCAAACTTTTGTTAGAATCACGTGTAAGATATCATGTAAAAATTTCAAGCAAATCAGTCAAGAGCTTTTTGAGATTTTTGGTTAAAGCGCTTCCCCTTTATATATTAAGTATTTCAATGCAGCGTTGTGCCAAAATTTCAATTTAGTAAACCGACTACTTTTTGAGTTTTTCGACTGCAGATATACGCAGGCTGGATTTTTATACATAAAAATAAAGGAAGTAATTAAAAACAGAAGGGGGAACTAATGATCCAAAGAACACTTTCTATTTCAGCTGCTGGTAAATCTTCCAGATTGTGTGGTTGCGACCCATGAAACTTTTCCGCTCCCAACGTTTCGCTCAGAGCTGCGCAGCACACATTTAATTTGCTGGTTTTAATACTGTGTTCAGACGCTACAGTTAACAGCACAACTGGTTTTCTTAATCAGCAACGTTGTCTGCTTTTTCGAAGATTGAGAAGACGTTCCCACGCTAGAAACGGAGGCAGTGATACTGGCCGCGCCTGTGGTGTGACGCCGGCCGGAGTGGCCGAGCGGTTCTAGGCGCTATAGTCTGGAACCGCACGACCGCTACGGTCGCAGGTTCGAATCCTGCCTCGGGCATGGATGTGTGTGATGTCCTTAGGTTAGTTAGGTTTAAGTAGTTCTAAGTTCTAGGGGACTGATGACCTCAGAAGTTAAGTCCCATAGCGCTCAGAGCCATTTGAACCATTTGTGGTGTGACGAACGATGAGTCAGCCAGGAGAGTAAATCCATCTCGGAGATCCTAAATGACAGGAAGTAGCTAAGACATTTTTTTAGCACATATTGATGGTTAAAAGCCGCCTTGAGCATGTTACATGCAATGGGGAGCCGAACTGTCATTAAACCTTTGCTACTACCGTGCCAATATGCAGTTAACTGATGATATCGTGAAACAAATGAAAATATTCTACTGACAACGTTAGAACAGTTCTAAAGTTACATGACGTGTACTAAACATTTGAGTTGCACGCCCAGCTAGTCAGCCGGTGTAAGGAGATGCAATTCAGACCCCATACCTGTGCAAGGTATGCACTCGTTTTTAAGTAATCTTGAGGTTATTTGAGTCTAGCGGTGTGACTGTTAACTTTTTTACCGTGTTTGTCAGTAAATTTTATTTAAAGTAGATTAGCTCCTGGTATATCTACTAACAGCAACAGACGAGTAGATAGGCTTTTTGCATCTCCGAAAGACTCCAATAGCACTACAAGAATTGCTTCATGAGTCTATATCATCCAGAAAAATACGCCAAACAGTCAGAAGGAGTGACAAATTCTACCGTATGTCTCCCATACCACTTTCTACGACTCTTGGCCAGACGAAGACACTCATATGGAGGTTTAGTACAACGGGGGCATCTTGCAACATCTTCGGAGGTGCTCTTTGTTTCGCTGAGTACTGCCGACTGATGATCGATTATCGGAGAGCAACATAAGCGCTGTGGAAATGGGGCCGTGGAACGGTCGAAATTTACTGGTTGTCCATAGACATAAGCCCTGTCAGAGATAAAACTGAAGTATCGTTTGTCGTCCGTCAAAGACGCAAATTGTCTATCGCACCATTTGACCTACTGTCCATATACTACTAACTTTCATAGCTTCTTCTTTTCAGTTGCAGCCATCCCCCTGTTTATAGTCTTGATGACACGCTATATAGCTGTCGACAACAATTCGTAATTGTAAATATGTTGACATCGGAAACATTCACGTTCATGGTTTCGCGACTAAAAAGCATGGTCCACTAGAGCTGATTTTTCTGTTTCCCTAGTCGCAAAAGGCCGGCCAGAGTGGCCGAGTGGTTCTAGGCACTGCAGTCTGGAACCGCGCAACTGCTACAGTCGCAGGTTCGAATCCTGCCTCAGGCATGGATGTGTGTGATGTCCTTAGGTTAGTTAGGTTTAAGCAGTTTAAGTTCTAGGGGACTGATGACCCCAGAAGTTAAGTCCCATAGTGCTCAGAGCCATTTTGAACCTAGTCGCAAAAGTCTTGTATGTTCCTTCAGCAGTGAATACATGGACCACGGCATTACATACGGAAGATTCCCAGCAAGTAAGACATCTGATAGTGTACAGTCATAAAGCATCGGCAGCACACTGCCCAGCGCAGCGCCGCGAAACGGCATCGAGAAGGCGCTGACCCTAACGCCAATGGGGAGAGCGGGCAGTGCCACACCTCAAAGGAAGACAAACGTTCAGCGCTCCCTGTCAGCGCTGACTTAACCAGCCGGCCATCGCTGCTCGGCCCAGTTCGGTCACAGACATCGACGAGACCTGGTAGTCAAGGGAAGGTAGAATTCGGTTACGACTGTGGACGGGGCTGTAATCAGTTACTGTTGATTGCCTTTTACAGTTACACACAATTTATCTTAAACCAATAATTCCAGACTCAACAATAAATTTAAAAAATACCACACGTTATTAGTGAAGGAATAAACAACTGTGTAAATAATAGTGTTTTCAGTGAGTTACAATGTAACAAATCATTATTAAATACAGATACGACAGATAATGTTTTAAAAGCAAACCACTGTGATCTGGGCAGAAAACCTTACGCATCAGGAATGGCAATAATTAAGAATGGTTTGAAACTCGCTTACAAATTACAGGTATTGAAATATTAAAGGCAAGTCGCCACAAACACAGCAGACGGCATCAGACGCCAGGAATGGCAGTAAATAAGGTTTTAAGGCTTACTGCTAAAATACAAATACCAAATTAGAAATTTAAGGCAAATGACCACAATGTGGTGTCACCGACAGACACCACACTTGCTAGGTGGTAGCCTTTAAATCGGCCGAGGTCCGTTAGTATACGTCGGACCCGCGTGTCGCCACTATGTGATTGCAGACCGAGCGCAGGAATGGCAATAATTAAGAATGGTTTGAAACTCGCTTACAAATTACAGGTATTGAAATATTAAAGGCAAGTCGCCACAAACACAGCAGACGGCATCAGACGCCAGGAATGGCAGTAAATAAGGTTTTAAGGCTTACTGCTAAAATACAAATACCAAATTAGAAATTTAAGGCAAATGACCACAATGTGGTGTCACTGACAGACACCACACTTGCTAGGTGGCAGCCTTTAAATCGGCCGAGGTCCGTTAGTATACGCCGGACCCGCGTGTCGCCACTATCAGTGATTGAAGACCGAGCGCCGCCACACGGCAGGTCTAGAGAGACTCCCTAGCACTCGTCCCAGTAGGACAGCCGACTTTGCTAGCGATGGTTCACTGTCTGCATACGCTCTCATTTGCCGAGACGACAGTTTAGCATAGCCTTCAGCTACGTCATTTGCTACGACCTAGCAAGGCGCCATATTCAGTTACTATTCTGAACAGATAATATTGTGAATCATGTACCGTCAAGAGCGACGTTCATCATTTATGGATTAAAGTTAAGTATCAAACTAATTACGTCCGCTTTCTGAATTCTAATTCCTTGTCATGTTCCAGACCTCACGTCAGTAGAGTCCTTCCCTCCTCACGCCAGCCTGCGTGAGCTAAAACGCGTGCATTTCGGCCCCCACTAGTAACACGGTGATGGCTCTTCTGCCAACACATCACACAATCATGGCTGAAGGCCTTACACGCCAGGGACAGCAGTAATATTTAAAAAAATCTCTGAAACCTGCTGCAAAACAGCAAATACAATAGCAAAAGTTAGTTAAAAAAACAAGCAACTGATCCAGACGGTGCTCTAGGAAACGACCTATGAGAAGATGTGGCAAGAAACACTTTCGCTAGCGATGAGACAGGCAGCCAAGAGTTGCATTCACTTCACAAGATGGTAACTCAGACTAGTGGCAGTCTAACCAATGACTGATGATAATCTTGCTGAGGCTACCTGAGTTCCAGTATACCAAATGCAAAGATGTAAAAATACGCCAAAGCTAGAACTGTCGGTCTCCACTACATCCCCAGAATACTGTGGTTAGAGTGACCAGAACGAGAAAGGAACCACTACCATCAGAGAAGAATAATAAGAAGTCGAGGAATGCTAATCAGATCCGCCTTCCCCAAGCACTAGCTGCTCTTCGCCTCGGTGACACTACGAGCAACAACACGAACCCAAGTCACTGGAGAATCGCGACGTGTCACAATGGTGTAGGTTTCTCTACTTGGATTGCAGTGCACTCATCTTAAAGCTTCCTGGATCCGGTTTACGGCGCGGTCGTGCACCCTCGTGACCACAGCCCTTCCATCCGGCAGTCCATGCACCTCGCCAGTGGTCCCGGGTGTATTCACACTGCACAGACCTGGCCCCTGAGTCCCCAACCGAACTGGCACACTCACACGACCCGAACCGAACGACGACGTCGCCCCAAAGATAGGGCAACAGTTACTGCATATCGATAACCGCCGCAGCTGCCGCTAGCGGACAGGCAACCCTTGCGAAACCGAGTGGCACCAGCCAACATGAGAAGAAGACAAACAACCGCATCCATGCCAACTAAACGATACCGTCTGGCCTCCAACACAGGGCGAAAACCTACAAACAGCACCAACACGAGCAGCAGCACCGCTCAATCGAGAACATCAGTACTGAGTAATAAGAAGACGATACTTAGCCTGCGTTCTATAAGTAGTAATATTAGCTGAAGTACTTGCAAGCAGATGGCATGGGGGCCACTGCATAAAGAGAAGTTGCGTTTATGATTCTTTTTAAAAATCAACTGTTATATTAATTAAGATGTGATCCGTGCAGATGATTTTGGGTTCCTGTCACATGCCATCGCTTATTTTCTTCCTTATTTGTGTGAGTGCTGACTCCCACAGTACCCAACAGAACGGAGAGTGAAAACCAACAGTTTATATTTCTTTTATACTATCCATAAAATAGGTAGTGTGTAAATAGGCCGGCCAGTGTGGCCGTGCGGTTCTAAGCACTTCAGTTTGGAACCGCGTGACCGCTACGGTCGCAGGTTCGAATCCTGCCTCGGGCATGGATGTGTGTGATGTCCTTAGGTTAGTTAGGTTTAAGTAGTTCTAAGTTCTAGGGGACTGATGACCTCAGAAGTTAAGTCCCATACTGCTCAGAGCCATTTGAACCATTTTGTGTAAATAGTATGTTCCAGAATATGTCGAAATTTTATTGACGTTCTTTTACATTGAACTTTATTATCCAGTATTTAGTAATCAATCTCATGATTCTAATAGTGAGTTTTATTAGAAACGTTTTATTTACAATACATAAACGTGATAAAATTACGATACCTACAAAGTATGTACACAGTAAGACAAAAACGATGCACAACGAAACAATTAAATGAATGGGACGAAAATCGGTAGATGTGATATATATATGTACAGACAAACAAAATGATTAAAATTTCGGGAAAATTAGATTGGATGATTTATTGAAGAGATTGAGCTTCACAACTTGAGCAACGCAATAAGGCGTTGGTCCACCTCTCGTCGTTTTGTAAGCAGTTATTCGGCTTCGCATTGTTTGATATTGTTGGATGTCCTCCTGACGGAAATCGAGACAAATTCTATCCAACTGGCGCGTTAAATCGTCTAAATCCCGACCTCGTTGAAGGGTCCTGCCTGTGTCGCTGCAAACGTTCTCAGTTGGAGAAAGACCCAGCGATATTGCTGGCTAATGTAGCGTTTGGCAAGCACGAAGGCAAGCAGTATAAGGCTGGTCGGTTGATTTGCGGGCGAGGCCATCGGTCCCATAGGACTAGGGAAGGATGGGGAAAGAAGTCGACCGTGTCCTTTCAAAGGAACCATCCCGGCATTTGACTGGAGCGATTTAGGGAAATCGCGGAAAATCTAAATCAGGATGGCGGGACGCGGGTTTCAACCGTCGGGTTCCCGAATGTCAGTCCAGTGTGGTAACCACTGCACCGCCTCTCTCTGTCAAACGGTAGAAGCTCTTGCCGCGCGGGGGCGACATTGTCTTGCTCAAGGGTAAACCAAGGATGACTTGCCATTAAGGGCAATAAAACAGTGCTTAAAATATGGTCGACCTATCGCTGTGCTGTAAGGCTGCCGCAGATGACAACCCAAGGGGTCATGTTATGAAAAGAAATGGCTCCTCAAACAATCACTCCTGGCGGTCAGGCCGTAATGTGGACGGCAGGAGGCTGGTACCACATTCCTGTCCAGGGCGTCTCAAGACACGTCTTTGCTCGTCGTCGGGGCTCATTTCGAAGTGAGGCTCATAACTGAAGACACTTCCAGTCAATGAGATTCCAGTCTGAATAGCTGCCTGGAAGCGTCAGTTAGACATCAACCTATCATTCTCCATACGATCCGGCAACCAGGAGTGAGAATCTGAGGTTTCATAGCAGGACCCCAATTTTTGTCATCCGTGGCACCCTTACCACAGAGCGATACGTCGACGATATATTACGGCCCGTTTCGTTGCCTTTCATGGAAACCCGTACCGAGGCTTAGATTTCAGTATGATAACATCCAGCTGCGCACAGCAAGAGTTTTGACTTAGTGCTTGCCAAAACATATGTTGGCCGGCAAGTTCGACGGACCTCTCCACAACTGAGAACGTTTTGGAGCGTGATAGGCATGGCCGTCCAACCACCTCGGTATTTTGACGATCTAAGTCGCCAGTTGGACAGAATGTGGCGTGATATCCCTAAGAAGGCCACCTAACAATTCTGTCAATCAGTGTCAAGCAGAATAACTGGTAGCATAAAGGCCATAGGTGGACCATCGCGTTACTGACTTGCTTAATTCGTGACCTCTTTCTCTAGAATAAATCGTCCATTTTTGTGAAATTTTAGCCACCTGTTCGTCTGTACATGTACATAACATGTACAGAATTCCGTCCCACTCGGATAATTCCTTCGGAGTCTGTCTTTATTTCTTTTTCTTTTGTCGTAGAGTATATTTGAATAACCTATTCATCTAAACCTATATTTATTCTTAAAATGTAGCGCCCCGCCGACATCGAAGTCTTAGATACGGAGCGCAGTCGTGTTCTGTCACAGGAATCATCCCGGAATCTGCCTGGAGCTATTTTGGGAAATCACGTGAAACCTACACTACTGGCCATTAAAATTGCTACACCAAGAAGAAATGCAGATGATAAACCGGTATTCATAGTACAAATATATTATACTAGAACTGACATGTGATTACATTTTCACGCAGTTTGGGTTCATAGATCCTGAGAAATCAGTACCCAGTACAACCACCTCTGGCCGTAATAACGGCCTTGATATGCCTGGGCATTGAGTCAAACAGAGCTTGGATGGCGTGTACAGGTACAGCTGCCCATGCAGCTTCAACGCGATACCACAGTTCATCGAGAGTAGTAACTGGCGTACAGTGACGAGCCAGTTGCTCGGCCACCATTGACCAGACGTTTTCAATTGGTGAGAGATCTGGAGAATGTGCTGGCCAGGGCAGCAGTCGAAAATTCTCTGTATCCAGAAAGACCCGTACAGGACCCGCAACATGCGGTCGTGCGTTATCCTGCTGAAATGTAGGGATTCGCAGGGATCGAATGAAGGGTAGAGCCACGGGTCGTAACAGATCTGAAATGTAACGTCCACTGTACAAAGTGCCGTCAGTGCGAACAAGAAGTGACCGAGACGTGTAACCAATGGCACCCCATACCATCACGCCGGTTGATACGCCAGTATGGCGATGACGAATACACTCTTCCAATGTGCGTTCACCGCGATGTCGACAAACACGGATGCAACCATCATGATGTTGTAAACAGAACCTGGATTCATCCGAAAAAATGACGTTTTGCCAATCGTGCACCCAGGTTCGTCGATGAGTAAACCATCGCAGGCGCTCCTGTCTGTGATGCAGTGTCAAGGGTAACTGCAGCCACGGCCTCCGAGCTGATAGTCCATGCTGCTGCTAATGTCGTCGAACTGTTCTTGCAGATGGTTGTTGTCTTGCAAACGTCCCCATCTGTTGACTCAGGGATCGAGACGTGGGTGCACAATCTGTTACAGCCATGCGGATAAGATGCCTGTCATCTCGACTGCTAGTGATACGAGGCCGTTGGGATCCAGCACGGCGTTCCGTATTACCCTCCTGAACCCACCGATTCCATATTCTGCTAAAGTCATTGGATCTCGACCAACGCGAGCAGCAATGTCGCGATACGATAAACCCCAATCGCGATAGGCTACAATCCGACCTTTATCAAAGTCGGAAACGTGATGGTAGGCATATCTCCTCCTTACACGAGGCATCACAACAACGTTTCACCAGGCAACGCCGGTCTACTGCTGTTTGTGTATGAGAAATCGGTTGGAAACTATCCTCATGTCAGCACGTTGTAGGTGTCGCCACCGGCGCCAACCTTGTGTGGATGCTCTGAAAAGCTAATCATTTGCATATCACAGCATCTTCTTCCTGTCGGTTAAATTTCGCGTCTGTAGCACGTCATCTTCGTGGTGTAGCAATTTTAATGGCCGGTAGTGTAAATATGGTGAGCCTGGCGCAGATCTGAACCGTCGTCCCGCCCGAATGCCAGTCCATTATGCTAGCTACTTCGCCATCTCAGTCTGTTTCGAGGAAATTGGCTCCTGAAATGCAAAATTATAAATATGGTCTTTGCGTGTCGATTCTTCGAGTCTCTGTGTAGCTTTTCACCTGTAAATACGTTATACTACTTAGTCTGTAATTAACGTACTGTTTAAATGTTCATTTGTGGTCGAAGTTCTGCCTTAAGAAACCATAATTTTCGTATTTACTACCCACACATATTTTGGAGAAGTTTCTTCGTCTTCAAGGGGTTTTATGTATTATCTGTTGAAAAATATGCGTAGAATTTCTATGTTATTATATATAAACAGATTTTGAAATTATAGTATTTGAAACGTCACCTTGAAAAATTATGAATGACTGTGCTGGTAAACTTCTACGTTATTTGACTTTCAAATAGCTGAGCAAAACTCAACGTCCTCATACAGGTTTCTCTTTACTTATTCTGATCATCACTAAACTGACACACAATATTTTTAGCGCAACGCAATCTGACTTTTAATAATCCCTACAAAAGAATGGCTCTGACTAAGAATAACCTATACTGGAACTACTGCAATACAGCGAGCGCCAATACTGCCAGCTAAATAAAAGATTCTGACTACTGAAGGCACTAACTACTGACAGGCATAGTTAGCAAATGAAAGATTTCGACAGAGAACAAACTATGTATTTACCTTAATAGTGTTCAAAAGTCATCATACATATCTATCAATTAATGACTACCATCTTTACAAATTTCCTTTTTCTGGCGGACACACGTCCAGACCGTCCGCTTATAGTAACCTCTCAAAACTCTGGCATCTCTCTCTCCACACCCACCACTGCTGGCGGCTCACCTCCAACTGAACAATGTTACGTGCTGTTCACACCCAACTGCCCAACACTACACAAGCGAATAGTCCAACTAGCCACAGACTGCACACAGCACAGTCAGTGATTTTCATACAGAGGGCTACGTGGCGTTACCAACATAAAAACCTAAACAGCCTACTTACATATTTACATCGCTGTAAATCTCGACAGATATATTAAGAATAAGCATACATATACGGTATATCTTGTTATTACATATTGGCGTCCACGTATCTGTTTGGTTTTTGCAACACATCCATAATTATTGCTTTCCAGTACGTCAAATGCAGTTAGTAACCGCTTATCAACTGCACAGATTTTAGGCCTAATATGATAGCGATATTTATATTTAGCACTACTGTCATTATATTACGTTGTTTTGTAAACAAATTTCCGCTCTTTTATTCTTTGACTAGTGTTAATCAGGTTACAGCGCATTTTTTTTTAATGTGTTTAAATACACTCCTGGAAATTGAAATAAGAACACCGTGAATTCATTGTCCCAGGAAGGGGAAACTTTATTGACACATTCCTGGGGTCAGATACATCACATGATCACACTGACAGAACCACAGGCACATAGACACAGGCAACAGAGCATGCACAATGTCGGCACTAGTACAGTGTATATCCACCTTTCGCAGCAATGCAGGCTGCTATTCTCCCATGGAGACGATCGTAGAGATGCTGGATGTAGTCCTGTGGAACGGCTTGCCATGCCATTTCCACCTGGCGCCTCAGTTGGACCAGCGTTCGTGCTGGACGTGCAGACCGCGTGAGACGACGCTTCATCCAGTCCCAAACATGCTCAATGGGGGACAGATCCGGAGATCTTGCTGGCCAGGGTAGTTGACTTACACCTTCTAGAGCACGTTGGGTGGCACGGGATACATGCGGACGTGCATTGTCCTGTTGGAACAGCAAGTTCCCTTGCCGGTCTAGGAATGGTAGAACGATGGGTTCGATGACGGTTTGGATGTACCGTGCACTATTCAGTGTCCCCTCGACGATCACCAGTGGTGTACGGCCAGTGTAGGAGATGGCTCCCCACACCATGATGCCGGGTGTTGGCCCTGTGTGCCTCGGTCGTATGCTGTCCTGATTGTGGCGCTCACCTGCACGGCGCCAAACACGCATACGACCATCATTGGCACCAAGGCAGAAGCGACTCTCATCGCTGAAGACGACACGTCTCCATTCGTCCCTCCATTCACGCCTGTCGCGACAACACTGGAGGCGGACTGCACGATGTTGGGGCGTGAGCGGAAGACGGCCTAACGGTATGCGGGACCGTAGCCCAGCTTCATGGAGACGGTTGCGAATGGTCCTCGCCGATACCCCAGGAGCAAACAGTGTCCCTAATTTGCTGGGAAGTGGCGGTGCGGTCCCCTACGGCACTGCGTAGGATCCTACGGTCTTGGCGTGCATCCGTGCGTCGCTGCGGTCCGGTCCCAGGTCGACGGGCACGTGCACCTTCCGCCGACCACTGGCGACAACATCGATGTACTGTGGAGACCTCACGCCCCACGTGTTGAGCAATTCGGCGGTACGTCCACCCGGCCTCCCGCATGCCCACTATACGCCCTCGCTCAAAGTCCGTCAACTGCGCATACGGTTCACGTCCACACTGTCGCGGCATGCTACCAGTGTTAAAGACTGCGATGGAGCTCCGTATGCCACGGCAAACTGGCTGACACTGACGGCGGCGGTGCACAAATGCTGCGCAGCTAGCGCCATTCGACGGCCAACACCGCGGTTCCTGGTGTGTCCGCTGTGCCGTGCGTGTGATCATTGCTTGTAGAGCCCTCTCGCAGTGTCCGGAGCAAGTATGGTGGGTCTGACACACCGGTGTCAATGTGTTCTTTTTTCCATTTCCAGGAGTGTATATACTGATAGTGATTATGCTATGTGAAATGTCGACTGGGTAGGGGCAGCAGACAGCAGACTATATTTGTAGATGTGTATGCTTACTTTTTGTAGTTCTCACGTTTTCGTCTTCTACAGGGTGTTTGAGTGCAAATTCCTAGCACACATTGTTTCACTGTTTGTGTTATGTGATGACGCCGCGTAGGTAGTAGTTCGGAGAGCAATTATTATAGTTCTTTCACATTAACTTCTGTGGGTCCGCCGTATCTTTGAAGACTCCTTCATGTTATCTTTTAACAAGATAACGCAAGGCCGCATACTGCCCATGCCGTTCTGACAGTGTTTGACTGTTGCCCTGGCCATTACATTCTCTATATCTTCCGTCCACTGAAAACACCTGGTTGTGGGTTGCAGAGAGACTGACACCTCACCGCTTGCAGGCCACATCGGTTGATGGACTCAAGTACAGCGCTGAAGGAACATCGGACTGTCATCAAAGTGCAGTCTGACTCCATGTCCAGCTGCGTTCTACATCTACATGATTCATCAAATGACCTTCAAGCTATTCCTCTACCATTCCACTCACGAACAGCTCGCGGGAGAAACGAAGTCCTTGTGTGCAAGCTCTGATTTCTCTTATTTTTATTATGATGATCATTTCACCATATGTACGTGGGGGCCAAAAAGCATTTTCACACTCTGAAGAGAAAGCTGGTGATTGAAAATTCATGAGAAGATTCGGCCGTAGAGGAAAACACCTTTGTTTCTATAACTGGCATATCTGACCGTCACCAACCTCTTACAACCCAAAGTTGATTCATTAATTTTGAAATAGGTTTAAATTTGGGTAGCTGGTTACAGTTTCACAGCACTTCGCACGCTGAGATAGTGACGCACTGCAGAAAGAAGTAGCAACGGTAGAATTTAAATAAACAGTTTTTCTTCGTTGTTGACGGAAGTTGTAGGCTTGTAATCCATGTAGTTGCTAGATTCTGAAATGCAACTTCATATATTGGTCTAGCGGACGCTCGGCTTCATTTTCTTAAATGATATGAACAGTCGTTGTGTTTCTGTTGTCGAATAGATATATGAGGGCTGGAACATTAATAGTGGCAACTATTTATTTACAGCTCGTAAAAAATAGATACGTGTTTCAAAGTTTTACTGACCTTCAAAGTAGTCACCAGCATTGTGTATAACCCGTTGTCAGCGAAGTGGAAGTCGTAAGATACTTTTAGCAGTGCGAGTTGTGTTGACTGTTCGAGCGGCGCGGTCTACTGCCAGACGAATTTGCAGCAGTTCTGAAGCGAATTCCGTGAAGTGTTTCCTTCAGTTTAGAAATCGAGTTGAACTCACGAGGGATTAAGTCAGGGGAGTGCAGTAGGTGGTATAGCACATAACAGCCCGATCAGTCAAACAAAACGAGTAACAGCTTGCACTGTACGTGCTTGAGCATTGTCCTGCAAAATGGTCAGGTCCTGCAGAAAGAGTCATCACTTCTGTCTCTATACTGTTCATTTTAGGAACATAGCTTACGACCAGTACTGGTCACGGCTAGTTACCCTCTGCTGATGGGTGATTCGTAGCTATGTCGAAACAAGTACCCCCCACATTCCGCGTGTCCACGCCGCAATATCTGCGTTAATTAATAGGTAGCGCGCGCGGACGGGCATAAATCGAAGCATTTGCACTTAGATGAGAAGCTAGGGCCATGTGTTAGGGCAATGAAGGCCTCTCTGACGTGGCCAGGAAATGAAACGCCATACACATCTGCAGTTGATTTTATCCAGTTCCGGCCTGCAAAACGAAACAGTGCGTGACCGTTGGACGTGCGCTGCTACAAAACAACCCGAAACACGACGCAGAAAACCACTTAAATCCTACTGGAGAACTTTGAATAGAGAGAGGGTCAAAAAATAATTCTTACACCCTTTCCTTTAGACTGAATACGTCATTTTTTCGTCTGCACTTGTCCGGTTCATTAATTCCAAAACTTGTACACCTACCGTTTCGCATATCTTTCTACAACTATTTCACCTGCCAATTGGAAGTTTCCTCCTAAATTTTTGTGTTGTCTGTTCTCTGCAGGTGTTAATTTGTGATGATGTGGCACCCATTTATTTTGTTCTGCTTCCACAATAAATAACACAATCTAACATCTTTTCTTTGAGTGGCCACTGGCTGTAGTTTAGAATATTATTTCTGCTCTCTGCATATTTATTTACTTGAAGTTATTTCTGAAAACACCAGCCGCTCTCTCCAATGTAAACGCAACTTAATAGCGGCAGATATATAAAGGCTGATCCTTAAATGTCTTCTTATTTTCTTTTTCAGAGTGTTATACAAGACGCAACATGTATTTCACGGGTCTGAACGCTATTTTTGCGTGGATGATTTGACTGACGTCATGCATGTTGATTTCAACCTCTTCCTCCTGACTACTAAGACGTAACATGAGCAAAGTAAAATATTTGAAGCAGTGTTTGGATTCCGTTGTCGGTATATTTCTTCCATTTTTGAGAACGTCATTAACATAAGACATTTATTCATATTTTTTATTGCCAATGGCTTTGCTGCAGTGGTAACACCGGTTCCGTTAGAGCAACGAAATTAAGCGCTGTCAGGCTTGGCTATCACTTGGATGGGTCACCGTCCGTGCCTGCCGAGAGCTGTTGTCAAGCGGGGTGGACTCAACCCCTGCGAGGCCACTTGCGGGGCTGCTTGACTGAAAAATAGCTGCACTGGTCAAGAATACAGACAACGCTTGGGAGAGCTACGTGCTGACCATACGCTCCTTCATGTATGCATGGGGTGACACAAAGCGTCTGAGGATGACATGGCGGCCGGTCGGTACCGTTCGGTTTTCACTGCCTGTTCAGACGGTATATTATTTATTAAAAACTGAATTGATTGACTGTTCTGCCTGATGATGTCACAACAGTCGAAAACAGATTTGTGAAATAAAAATAAAAACTTGCATTGTTGGTCACCTTATTAGAAAGGTTTTTTGTTGGCCACCTTCATCCTGTCGATTACAATTTTATTTTATTTATTTTGTAAGGTGCAATATTTGCGGTTTACTTATTCTAGGATTGAAAACAACTGTGTAAGTTGAAATGACATGTTTAATGTCACAATACTAGCACAAAAATACACGGTTTTATACAGTAAACACAACAATATTAAATATTAACTCTCAGAAGGTTAAATTATCCTAAGCATGACAGTATTAAAGTATAACTAGAAGTTCCTTTACAAAATTGTTATGATGTTAGATGGTACTACGAAAATCGTCTGGTTCCAGTTCAAAGTTTGGTACTATTTTTAGGATGACAATCAAGTCTACAGTGGATAGTTAGTCATGTGACAAATTGAGCAAAAGATTACCCAAGGTCACTCGAGTTTACAGTGGACGAAAGCTGGTGGACCAACAAGTTTAAGCCTCTGCACTCGGTATTTACCTTAAGCTGCGATGAGCTGTAGTCTGCTAGGCCGCTCTCTTCCGCTGAAATTCCTGTAAAACTAATCACACCTTTGTTGAATTTTCCAGGAGAAACTTTCCCTATGTTTCTCGTTATGCGAGAGAACATGTACTCATCCCTGGTCTTAGAATGTGGCGATATACACGCGCATGTTTGGAGCAGCGTGCATATTATAATGCCCCTCAGTTCTCTCAAGAACAATTAATTAATTGGCTGGTTTGTTTCTCCACAGATGGAGCTAAACGATGCTACAGCTAATTTCCAGCTGGATATCACCGCTGTGAACGCAGTGTTCACACAAATTACTCCTCTGCGTCATACAGACTGTTATGCGCTCCGTTCTGTACTTGACGCCAGTTCAGAGAAGAGTCCCCGAAAATTTCCATCTTGTCTTACTCATAGCCAAACTGTCTCTCCACCTGGGTTCTTTCATTCTTCACGTCACGGCTTTTTTCGACCAATAGACGCGTTCCACCTTTTTGTGAAAACTCTCTCTACCAATCGCAAGGTCCCTACCATTAACGTGCGTCGAAACTTTGGCTCTTTTCTGCTTCCTAGCGTGTTACCGCCAATCGGACGTTTTGTGCCCGTTCCAGACCCCAAAATGCGTACATTGACTCTCTTACATTTGTGATTTGTGACACGTGATCGGACATGTGTCACTGGTCTTGTTTCGTATGCATTTGTAATTCCGAAATGCAGTTTTCTAAAAGCTTTCTTTCCTGTCCTCCCTCAGATGGGCTGTTATACTCGCTCTCCCCACCTGAGTCACCCGGTAGGTCGTTGACTTTCCGCCTGGGACACCCCTTTAAATGGTTTCCATGGTACCCCCTGTAGCGCAGTCCTACCTCTGCCCTCGTCCCTCTGAATTCCAAACTAAGACACATCTCGCTGCTCGTTTCACCTTCTGCTCAAACATGCGTTACCGGAACGGTGTGTTAATTACCGTCGATTGAGTGTCATCCCTGTTTTGCATTACATACTGATAGGCAAAATTGCTCATAACTGCGGAATTAAGTTAGGTGTCACATTCAGCTTCCTGTTGTGATGCATGTAGCTCTCATGTAAGGTGCGAATATGACCCTCATTTATTCTGACACCTAACAATTTAACCTTTTGCATATTTTTGCCTTTTTCTGTAAGAAATCTCTGTGCCACTTGAGGATTTGGAATGTATATTGTTTTGAAAACTTTTAGTTCTGTTTACTTTGTCAAACTCAAGAACAGAATAACTATTTAGTCTGCATTGGTACAATTTGTTCTCAAAAGAGAGATGTTATTAACCCCTGGTGTATCTCATTTCAAAAAGAAGAGAATTGCCACCAGCTGCTTAGAACAGCGACACACAGTTACAAGTAAATGAGCATTTCATGCAATGACATAGTAATTTAAAACTACACTGCAATATAAGAAAATGTTAGACTGAGTTATCTGTTACAAACACATACATAGTGAAAAATATGGTAACTGCTTATTAAGGGTTCAATAAGATTCATAACATCTCTCAAAAAATAGTTTTCCTTGCATGATAGTGACGATATCAAATTCTCTACATCACACTACAATGCGATTCCATTACGATGTTAAAAACTTTCTGGGATGTTCGAGAAAGCTAAATGTATCAAATTTGGTGTAAGGGGCTGTGGTCTGAAAACGACCGAGTGAAAAGTTATGAGCAAAAATCATCGTGATACCTCACAGTAGGACACTTGTACTGATGCTGTTGTTGCTAACATTCTAGCATAGACGACTGTAAGAGGTGACAACATGGACCAAAACAAGAAACAAATGTCTAGTAAACATAGTCTCTAAAATGTGTAGCTTAACAACTGTGACCACTTGCTTGTCTTTGATACCGCGAAACACGTCTCTTCTACTGGAAGTTCTTTCATTTAAATATTTTTGGAGGAGGTAGTATGGGCCTAAACAAGCAAGAAAGCCCAGTAAATGTGGGCTCTAAAATGCATAGTTTAAGAGCTATAGCAGCTTCTTCTGTAGAAAATACGTGTTTCACAGTAGCAAAGACGAACTAGTCTTATAGCTCTTAAGGTATAGAGTTTAGAGCCCATGTTGACTACACATTTGTTTCATCTTTTGGTCCATACTGACACTTCTGAAAGTTGCCTACGCTACATTTTTCGCAATAGCAGTTCCAGTACTTGTATTCCACTCTCAGAAGAATCAGAACGATTTTCGCTTCTAAATATCGACACAGTCGTTTACTGACCGCGGCCTCTTATCCCACATTTGATAGATTTATCCTTCGTCGTCATCCCCGAATGTTGATAACACCATTATCCAGTTGCTCCGTATAATGTGAACAAAATTTGTAGTACGTTCTGATTAGCCGCAATCGCAATGTTCAAGTCATTTAATGATCCGAAACCAACACGTGAACTTAATTTTGCTATACTACATGCGGAAAGACAATTATTTCATTCAAGAAAGCGTATCGTATTTACTCGTGAATATATGCTGATAGCAAGGGTAGACAACATCTTGATGACTCTCAGCGCGGTTTTTCTCATGGTGATTCTTCATATTTGATCACAGGCATTGTACTATACTCCTACTGCAGCAGCAATGTGGGCCGTGTTTTTTCTTCTAAGTGTGGTATGTTTGCGCGCATTCAGTACTAGCAGACAGTCCTGTACAGTGGCGGCTCTTAGGTGTACATTCTCGGTGTTCACAAATTTTTAAATTCAGGTAAATATGAGAATGCGAAATTAATAGCATCTGCTGTAACAGTTATGCTTATCAATATATTTATGCGAGGGATGCCCAGAAAGTAAGGTACTACATTTTTTTTTCTCGGCCGAAAACAATGCTACGAACGCGAAACATTACGTATTTATTATTTCAAGTCTCCCGAGTGAGCGCGCCAAGTTTCCGTTACTTCCGACAGATGGCGTAGCTGCAGGATCGTTTCAAATGTCTGTAGGTGATATATGTTACAAGCAACGTGCCGTCATTGAATTTCTCGCTGCAGAGAAAGAAACGGTAGTGAATATTCAGAAACGCTTGTACAAAATCGATGGAGCATCTGCTGTCGACAGAAGTACAGTTAGTCGCTGGGTAGGGAGGGTGACGTCATCAGACGGTTAGGCGGAGCTCCACGATTTGCAGCGGTCAGGGAGATCATCCACGACTGTCACACCTGACATGCTGCAGCGAGCTGACATTGTCATTCACTTGTTTGGGCCATTTTTTATTTATTTAACGTATGATAATACAGAGCTTGGATCAAATACATCATTTTAAGAGTATACAGTGTAAGAAATGACAAGCAAAATACAGGTACAAAATCAAATGTCCAAAGTATTATACTAAACTATGTGCACATTACACAAGTTCTTAGATTTCTAAGTCCAATCTGTTGATCCAGTTGAACCCTTCAGGTGATGCATGGTGGATGTCATTTATTGATCCCCCAAAGGCTCGTTTCGGGCATTCACCAACAATGTGATTTATTGTTTGCAGGGCAGCTCCACAGTCACAATCTGGAGATGTTGCCCAGCCGCATTTGTGCTTTAGATATCCGCAATTCCCTTGTCCTGTTCTGATGCGGTTGATGGTTCTCCACTGGCGTCTGTGGACTGTGAAACCTGGAACTCACATGGAAGGCTTTTCAACCAGATGACCTTTGAACACTGGCGATTCTTCCCATTGACTTCTCCATACCTCGTTGATGTTAAATTCGGAGCCTTCAAGAATTTGTGCAGTTCGCCAGGGTGGTTTTCTTGACTTCAGGCGCTGATTTTCTGCTATTAATGTATCGCTGTGTACGGCTAGCTGGGGGATCTTCTGGATGTTGTTTAAAACTGATAGCTATGCAGTTTGAGTGCTACGTATGCAGCCTGTGATAAGTCGCATTGTCTGGTTGAGTTGCACATCTATCTCGGTACAGTGAGCACTGTTCATCCAAGTTGGACAACAGTATTCAGCGACAGAGGATGATAGTGTCAAAACAGTTGATCTTAGGGTTTGAGCGCTGCAGTCCCAGGAGGTACCACCAAGCTTCTGAATGATATTATTACGGGTCATTATTGGGCCATTAAAGGATGCCATTCGTGGAAGACATTTTGAGGACGATGAGGAGGTGATTTACACAGTCAAGGGTGGCTCCGCCACCACGACAAGGGTTGGTACCGACAGGGCATGCACGTCCTTATTTCGCGCTCGAGGAAGGCCATAGAATGGGACGGAGATTATGTGTAAAAACAGGGTGTAAACATAAAACACCATTCTTTCGTATCTGTAATTCTCATTCTGTTCAGTAAAGAAATGATGAAGAAAAAAACGCGGTGCATTACTTTCTGGGCAACCCTCGTACAACTTCTGCAGCAGTCAATAATAATAATAATAATAATAATAATAATAATAATAATAATCATAGTTTGCCTGCAAAAAAGGAATAATCGTTTTTTGGAATTTTGTTGTTTTGTACATAGTTGAGTACAGTTTATGGCAAGATGAAATAATGTTTAAGGTATCGCTATTCTCCGTTTTCCAAGTTTATGTAAGTGTGAGTTTTCGTGCTTTCTATATTTTTCGGAAAAATGTAAAATATCCCTTATTCATGTATTAGTTAATGAATTAACTTCTGGGCTGGACATCAAGCATTCTTACGTTGCTCCCATAAATCTTACACTTAATATACACTTCTTCGTTAAATGTTTGCTTGTAGTCACGCTTATTTGATTTTGTCACTTCTCAGAGAATGGATCTCATATGGAATGCCTTAGCGTTTTTGCGGCAATTTTTTTTTCCTTTAGCGCTTAATACAGGTTAAACACAGTGTATTATGACACGCAACAGGAAAGCCGATTCCTGTACAGTAGACAACCAACTCCAAACACAAACCGCCGTTTGCGGAGATGATTAAATTGAAGTAGTACTATCTACCAACAAGATCATTTGATTACGATACAAATGAGGCGCTGAGGGCCATAAGGACCAAAAGCTCACCGTCTTCGACCCGCATATTTAAGTGAATGTAAGAGTAACCAATGAGACAGCTTTTCTTGAAGTCAATGTAAACGTACAATGTGGGCCTACAGTACAGATAAACCTGGCCCACCATAAGATCAACAAATCACGATCGACGATGATATGCTTTACAGTTCTCAGCGCCTCAAACGGATTACTCAAAACTTAATGTACTATGTCTCACTCAGAATCCCATATAACACGTTTTTGTATCACTGTAACTACGACTATAACGTATACTGATGTCCAATCTACACTCCTGGAAATGGAAAAAAGAACACATTGACACCGGTGTGTCAGACCCACCATACTTGCTCCGGACACTGCGAGAGGGCTCTACAAGCAATGATCACACGCACGGCACAGCGGACACACCAGGAACCGCGGTGTTGGCCGTCGAATGGCGCTAGCTGCGCAGCATTTGTGCACCGCCGCCGTCAGTGTCAGCCAGTTTGCCGTGGCATACGGAGCTCCATCGCAGTCTTTAACACTGGTAGCATGCCGCGACAGCGTGGACGTGAACCGTATGTGCAGTTGACGGACTTTGAGCGAGAGCGTATAGTGGGCATGCGGGAGGCCGGGTGGACGTACCGCCGAATTGCTCAACACGTGGGGCGTGAGGTCTCCACAGTACATCGATGTTGTCGCCAGTGGTCGGCGGAAGGTGCACGTGCCCGCCGACCCGGGACCAGACCGCAGCGACGCACGGATGCACGCCAAGACCGTAGGATCCTACGCAGTGCCGTAGGGGACCGCACCGCCACTTCCCAGCAAATTAGGGACACTGTTGCTCCTGGGGTATCGGCGAGGACCATTCGCAACCGTCTCCATGAAGCTGGGCTACGGTCCCGCACACCGTTAGGCCGTCTTCCGCTCACGCCCCAACATCGTGCAGCCCGCCTCCAGTGGTGTCGCGACAGGCGTGAATGGAGGGACGAATGGAGACGTGTCGTCTTCAGCGATGAGAGTCGCTTCTGCCTTGGTGCCAATGATGGTCGTATGCGTGTTTGGCGCCGTGCAGGTGAGCGCCACAATCAGGACTGCATACGACCGAGGCACACAGGGCCAACACCCGGCATCATGGTGTGGGGAGCGATCTCCTACACTGGCCGTACACCACTGGTGATCGTCGAGGGCACAGTGAATAGTGTACGGTACATCCAAACCGTCATCTAACCCATCGTTCTACCATTCCTAGACCGGCAAGGGAACTTGCTGTTCCAATAGGACAATGCACGTCCGCATGTATCCCGTGCCACCCAACGTGCTCTAGAAAGTGTAAGTCAACTACCCTGGCCAGCAAGATCTCCGGATCTGTCCCCCATTGAGCATGTTTGGGACTGGATGAAGCGTCGTCTCACGCGGTCTGCACGTCCAGCACGAACGCTGGTCCAACTGAGGCGCCAGGTGGAAATGGCATGGCAAGCCGTTCCACAGGACTACATCCAGCATCTCTACGATCGTCTCCATGGGAGAATAGCAGCCTGCATTGCTGCGAAAGGTGGATTTACACTGTACTAGTGCCGACATTGTGCATGCTCTGTTGCCTGTGTCTATGTGCCTGTGGTTCTGTCAGTGTGATCATGTGATGTATCTGACCCCAGGAATGTGTCAATAAAGTTTCCCCTTCCTGGGGCAATGAATTCACGGTGTTCTTATTTCCATTTCCAGGAGTGTAATTTAACTATACAGTGACTGAATTCGCATGTGTGTGCGGTGTGCTACTGCCCAGCGGGATTTAGCGAAACGAATGCGTGCTGTAGTGTGCTACCACCTCTTGGAATTGCCGTAAACTTGTAGTTGATTGGTAAGGCCTAATAGTGCACGCCGTGAACTATGTACATTGTTTATGAATTCCGTATGTATTTGGCCCATAAAACAATTACGTCACACCAGTTGTGTACGCACAGCAGCTCCTTAAAACGAGCACAAGTGAAGGTGTGCTCACGAAAGTGATCCCAAGTTTCACGAAGTCTAGACGAGCAATTGTAGCACAGTGCGGTAGATTTAGTGCTGTGTATTTCACAGCATTCAAAGAAAAATAGCCAATAAATTTACAAGCTTTCAAAAGCTAGGTTGTTCACATACTCTTGTGCTGTTAACATCAGCCGCCACTGGTCATTTAGCAATGTCCCTCGCATTTGAGCAATATTCAATGAAGGGTCCGGCGAGTGCTTCGCAAGTAATCTCCTTTGCAGACCGACTGTATTTTCTTAGTATCATACAAATGAAACCAGCATTCGTGGACAGTAATGTTTGTAGCTAGCTTAAGACGGCAATCCCGTACTCCTCATCGCAACCGCTTCAGGATGGGTAACATTAGATGCAATAACTTTCTGAAAGTTAGTTCCTTCGTTTCACCAAATTTATCGCGTTCTTTGTTTTTCGGTAAAATACGAGGACGAAACTCTGCAAGTGACAAATATAGTATAAGACGTAGATGAGTATGATAACTGTCGAAATTTTACATCAGTGTGAATACACCTATGAGTCGCTCCTCCACAGGGACTACATTAATAATGTTGGGTCGAATCTTCATATGTTCAACTATTTTTGCTTCAGTAATACTTAAAAAAACTCTAAAATTTGTTAAGACATTGATATGAGTAACTGTCTGAAAAAGTGCTCTGAATAAGTTTTGAGCTGTTGTTAGACCTGGTGAAAGTATCTGCGTTATGGGATGTAGATTGAAAGCGCTACCACATTTTTGTCGCGAACAACCCACTATTATAATCAGACGACAGAGAGAACATCGTTTTTACCTCAAATGTGTATGTAAAACTAAACTTTATGCTAGATTAAAACTGTGTGCTGGAACGAGAACTGGAACTCAGGACTTTTGCCTTTTTTGAAAAAGTTTCGTGGTGTTTGTTGAGTTTGTTCGAGGAGGACGTTCATCGTTTATCAGTTTTCTTTTTATTATTATTATTATTATAGATGGCAGTCAACCCTCTGACCGAACACGCTGAGCTACCGTGCCAGCAGACTGAGCTACCTAAGCACGACTGACGAACCGTCCTCACAGGTTTACTTCCACCAGTATCACGTCTCCTACCTTCCAAACTTCACAGAAGCTCTTCTATGAACCGTGCCAGATTAGCACTCTTGGAAGAAAGGATATTGCGGAGACCTGGCTTAGCCAAAACTTTCGGGATGATGCAGAATGAAAGTTTCCCTCTGCAGCGAGATGTTCGCTGATATGAAATTTCCTGGCAAATTAAAACTGTGTGACGGACCGAGACTCGAACTCGGTACTGGTAGAGCAGCTGGGCGCAAAAGACAGAGGTCCCGAGCTCGTGTCTCTGTCTGTCGCACAGTTTTAGGCTGCCAGGATGTTTCATATCAACTAATAGTCCGTTGCCGAGTGAACATTTTCGTTCTGGATGCGGCATGTAATGCAGTTAACTAAGTCAACTAGCGATGTGAACAGCCACAGGGTGATGGCTTCCATCGAGAAGTGAGTTGCCTGCTTGACCGGTCAGCTACCAGAGAGAAATGGCAGACCATTTTTCTGTCAACGAGAGGGAATCTCAATGGAAGCGGAAGTGAACTTCTGCGTATCACAAGCGAGGGGATTGCGAAAAACGTAAAAATAAGTCATTGGTCAGTTTCCACCCGCTATATAAGAGGCAGCAGCGGAAATCTTGCAGCTGTGTCAGGTCAACCGAGATGACTGCTTTAGTCGGCTAGTCACCATGGACGGCTGCTGGGCACATCACTATGGGCCCAAGAGAAAAGAGGAAACCAAGCAGCGGAAGCATGTGTGTTCACCACTACCGAAGAAGGAGAACACCCAACCATCATCGGGCAAGATGATTGCGAATGTTTTTTTGCAAGTCCGATGGTGTGGTGCAGTCCTCGTATGCTCTTAAGTGGCAAAGAGTACAAAACAAAGAAGGTGCATACTACTGAAATCTACTGGCGTTTTAATTAATTTTTTTGGCTCATTCGTAACTGGATCGAGACCACACAATGAATTATAATAATTAATATTAAATAGATATCAATTAAGTTTACGGATAGGTAAAATATGTTTCATACATATTCTCGGCACTCGAGCATGGTTTTTTTTTTGTGTTAAAGGTGCGTTCATTTACTTTTAACCGTATTTCTTCTCTTTGTCTTTTCACCCTAATCGGACTTCGTGATGAGACAGCACCCGAAGACTTCGGTGAATCGAGCTGGATGGCTTTTTGCTTAAAGGTACGGAACCTTTTGCCATGCCAAGTCACCCAACAATCTTACAATGATTAAACTTACAAAATAAAACATACATAGGATAGTAATAGCAGTATATTCTGAAATAAAAACACAATTTAAAGGACACTTACATTATGTAATTACGCGTGCCGTTTGGTTACAACTCTTGAATAAAATAATGTAGTATTAATGGCGTTGTGCCATATACGTCCGATCTGGACAAGACCTAGAAAACAAAAGGTGCCCCTTAATCATATGACGATAAGAAAAACTTCAAATGTTTCCAGCGACTGCATGCAGTATTTATACGGCCTTTTGTCTATATCTATGGCTCAGATTATTTCTTTTTTTATTACTTATAATTACTTTTTCTGCTAAGAAAAGCTCAGCATGCAAATGTGAATGTAGTCACTTGAGAAACGACGAATGATGGCAGTGGTAGTAGCAGATCTTATAGCATGCAGTTTAACATGTTTGGAGAATAAATCGTAAAATGCAAGAATATACATCACACCACCACTGCTTGTGGGATGAGGACCACTTATGTCAGAACTTACAATTTCTAGAGGTTTACTGGGTAGAATAGAATGCAAATCAGTCTTCGTGGACAAGTTCAGCGGTTTAGGTTTTTGGCAGATCGCACATGCTTTGAGTATACTGTGGATCTTATGTCTCATATTGCTAAAGTAACAATAGGTACTAGGCTTTGCTAGGGACTTCGTGGTACCATAATGACCCCAAACAAAATGCGTGTGCCAAATTAGGAACACAAACACACCAAGTAGTGGCTTCAGGATGACGGCGATAAAATAATACATCATTATGTATCAAATATCGGTTGGACAGAAGATGGCCAGTTTGATTTATGAGTAAAACTCCTACCTTATTCCAGTGAGGATCAGATTTCTGCAACGCTGACATGTTTATACATAAGTCGAAATAATACTGGTGATACAGCTTATCCTCCATAAGAAGTATTCGGTAATCATTCACATTCTCCACGTCAGAATTACATTCATTCAAGCCTTGACGCAGACGAGACAAAGCGTAGGCAATGATGTCTTTACCCTTAATATATACAATTTCAAAGGAATAGTTTTGCAAAGATAAAGCCCAGCGTGATAATCTGGGCTGTACCAGCTTACAAGTTAACAGAAATGTGAGAGCTTGGTGGTCAGTATAAATTTCAGTGTGCTTACTATACAAATAATAATTGAATTTCTTAAAGTCCCACACTATAGAGAGTGTTTCAAGTTCTGTGGTAGAGTTTGTGCGTTCACATTCGCTAAGTATGCGGCTCGCAAAACTAATAATTTTCACATGTTCTTGTTCTCCATTCTTTACAACCTGAAACAAACAACAGCCTAAGCCACAGGATGAAGTATCACATGTCATACAAAAATCCAAGTTAAAATCAGGGTGTTCCAAGATGTTTGCGTTAACTAATGCAAGTCTTTCTGACACTGGTCAGACAATTTACATATCTGATTCTTTTTGAGTAGGTTCCATAGGTGTTTGCTGTTTAATAGTTGGAGTGATAAAAATCGTCAAAAGAAGAACGAAGTCCAAGGAATGATTTCAATTGCTTTCTAGTCCGTGGACTAGGAAAGTTCCTGATTGCGTATAACTTTCCAGATTCAGGCCGTATACCTTGAGCATTAAAAATATGCCCAAGATAAGCGAATTTCGACTTTTTGAGATTAACTATCACTCCAGCATGTGCGAATTTATGTAGAATCTTTTGAAAGCATCAATGTGTTCAGACCTAGTCTTACTAGCTGTGAGCAGGTCATCAATGTAGTGAGTAACCGATTCAACCAATTCATCACCAAGTACAGTATCCCATGCGGTGACAAACACGCCTGAACTGACGTTTAGGCTAAAGGGAAAGACACAAAATGGATAGGTTAGCCCTCCCCCCCCCCCCAAATAATAATGCAGTATACTTCCTAGAATCTGGTGTGATTGCGACTTGCCAGAACTAATTGCTCAGATGTATCGTAGAAAATACTTAGAATCTAAAAATTTCTTGAGTTGCTCCTCTAAATTCTCAGATTTCGTGCAAACAGGTAAAATAATCTCATTAATTGCACGAGCATCCAAAACAACTCTAATATTCCTGCTGGGTTTCTTTACAACAAGTAGTGGGCTGCAGTAAGGTGACGTGGAAGGATCGATAATTTTCCACTCTAACGTTTGTTTCAACTCGTGCCACACAGCAGGTCGTTGGGATAGTGGTACATTATAGGTTTTGTGAAATAAAATCTGGTGAGGCTAAACGTCTGTTTTATACACGTGTGTTTTGACCACACATGGTTGTTTGCTAAATACTTGTATATACTTGAACGAAACATCATGAAGTTCATTACGCTCACGATGTGTCTCAGCTGTGGTTTCTGATAACTTATTACTAATTAAAGTTTTAAGTCCTCGAACTCGGTATCAGGTGCCTGTGCATGTGTGTCAACAACATCAGTGTCCTGTATTAACTGAATATTTATCGTGCTTCAGAGTCCTGGTACCCAGCTCAATTGAAATTTCACTGCCTTTATCTCTATGTACGCATTTACGTTGGGATAAGTCAATAGTGCTGTCCTTCTCGCACAATATATCTAAACCTAAAATACAATTAGTGACCAGATTTTGGACGAGGAGGAATGGCCATTGTAAGATTCCATTACCTACCTTGACTGTCACAAATACCTGTTTCTTAATCCTAGAAGACTTATTGCCTGCGGAAGTTAAAATTTTACAGTTCTGGACAGGATACTCTGGTACGGGTCCAGACCCACACATTTTCTTGTAAAAATCACAGGACAAGACACTAACAGTCGCTCCTGTGTCGAGAATAGTAGTAGTGGGAATATCACCCACAAATTCATTGGATGATGAACGACATTGTTTGTTCTCTTGTAACAGTTCATGAGACAAGTTTTCGTCATGATTATACATTATGAATAATAATGGTTGATGTATACAACTGTCAGGTACATGATCATTGTGCCGTTGCAAAGTGGGTGTGTCAAATAATAAATTTAAATTGAAGTCACCCTCCCCCCCCCCCCCCCTCCACAGTTCTTCCACAGTCACGACCTGGGGCACAATAGTGACTGTTTTTATTTTGACGTCGTCACATTTGAAGTGCGTGCATGCGCAGACGAAGGTGGAGTATTATTTGGGTATCATTTGGGTATTATTTATTCCAGTCTTCTCCGGACTGTGGCGGTAGTTGCGTTTTCATGTTTTGAATCACCTGCGGGTTCGTAGATGCATTCCAGTTCTGAGTTTGTATTTTCGGCGGCAGCAGTTGCCACTGGCCTTTATTATTGTTTCGCTGCGGTGGTCTCCCAGTGTTTTGACACTGCGGAGCGGCGTAGTTGTTACACCAGCTCTGTTGCTGGTTCGGTGAGCATTGATAGTTATTTTTGTTTCTCTTAAAATTTTTGTTACCTTTCTGATAATTATTATTACCGTTGTAGTAGTAGTAGTTGTTGTTGTTGCTGTTGCGCTGTCTCTTATTTGGACTGCCGCCAATAGAATAAGAAGTGTTCTAATTTGCTATTTGTGCTGTGTTGAGCATCTTAGTTCTGTTGTATATATACATTCGGCATTTGAAACGGTTGTTTCCGTTGGCTTGCGTGTCTGACGGCAGCCGGCGCACCGGCATTGGGTTGGCTACCCTGCGTATTTTGCATGGCGCGGGTGTAAACATTGTAGAAATTGCTTTGCCTTCGGAACGCTGGTCCTGGTAAAGCATATCAGCAGAATCGAGCACTTTGCGTCTGGGATATGCAGAAGTTTATCTTTGATATTAAACGGCAGTCTTGCCTTCAATGCGCGGGGGATGTCGCGCGCTGCAACCGGCTCGTCGAGGAAATGTTCCATATTTAAATATTTCTCAAAATACCGGCCAAAATTGCCGTGCTTAGGATTGAATGGTTCAGGATCCAGAATCTGCCTACGAAGTCGTTTCTGTACAGATTTTGACCAAAATGTAGATAAAAAGGTTCTCTCAATTTGTTCCTACGTGACCCATCTGTCTCCTTCAATATACGCCCATATAGCTGCGTCGTATTGGATATACCCGACAACATTAGATATCCTCTTACGGTCACTCCACGTACGAGGAAATGCATTTCTGAAGGCTTTAAGAAAGATGACAGGACGTACGGTCCTTTTTTCAGGTATAAATGCCTGAAATTGTCTGTCTTTTATGAGGTTCTCCTCTTCCTCGGCTTTATAGTAATGTTTGGTTTCAGAACGATCACTGTATGGTTCAACTGGCGAATGGCAAGGAAGATGTTGTTGATAATTATCACGACTGCAATGCAGTGTGTGATGTCGAGGTGCGTATTGTTGTTGTGACTACGTAGTGTGCAGTGCGTATGCGTCATATATGTACTTGTATTCATTGCCAAACTGTGTGTTTTGGTTTCTGTTACCGTTACTGCACACTGGTTGCACGTAATTGTCAAACATTTTCGATTGTGCAACGACAGATTATGATGCTTTACTGATTACGTGTTTGTTGTTATTTACCAATTCCGCGACAGTGTCGTGGACAACAGCAGGCAATTTTTCTTGATAGCAGGAGCCAAAATATTTGTCTTTTTGCTCTATCCAATTGCAAAATTGTCTTTTGATGCATGAGAAATGATTGTCAGCGCGTAGTCTTACTTTATCAGAAAGCTGTTTGTCAATTGTGTCAACATTGACAATATGCGTTTTTATATCATCATGCACTGCCGGATAAGATATAATCTGAGTAACTACAGATTCACATGTTTTACTGAGATTGTACACTTGTGCTTGGATATCTGTTACAACTTTGTGTCTTCTTGTTGTAATGAAAGCTCTGAAAGTTTCGCGTTGAGGTCGGACACTTGTCCAGTCAGACTACTATTTATCTCCTCAACACGGCTACACAAAGTGTCGTTTGACGTTTTAAGTGCAGCAAAATCTGATTTAATTTCATCATGTCGTATTTTTATCTCGTCATGAGGTGCTTTCAAAGTGGCGCTTATAGACGTCATCTGTTGGTTGATACGTGCGTCAGTGTGCTGTTTATGTTGTGTCATTTGTTTCATAATAGCATACAACGTTCTGGCAATACTAGTGGTGTGCACTTGTTCCGTCCCCGCCACGTCGTTAGACATGGATTCGGAACTGAATTTAGGCATATTACTGGTAGACGGTCTATTTTCTAAATTTGCGTTACCAGCATAATAATATGTCGCTCGTTAGTATTCGAGTCAACTGTAACGTCACTTTCATTATTTAATGGCATGTCAGAGTCGGATTGCGTTTGTGTTTGCAGTCTCTGGTTCTCCATCTTTGCTAATTGTTTTCTGGTCAGTACCATGCCACACTCTGACGAGTAATCAGAATAAATGTAAAAATAAATCTCGCTGTGCGACGATGACTGAACAAGAAAATTAATTGTCAAAAGTGATGGTGGGATTTTGAATACTAATGGCTGCACGCCATATTACTTAGCACAGAACTAAAGTCGGCCATATTGGAACTGATAAAACTTGCTGCACTGTATAAATAATGAAAATAATTATGGAAACCGTGATGTGGCTTAAAATCACTGCTACGGAAACGGAAAATTGTGATAGATCTACCAAAGCAATCTACGATAATACAAAGCGCTTGGGCAAGATTGCTGATGTCTTACTTCAATGTTTCCGGTCTCGTATCCCGTTTGTAGTTTCCAATAAACAAGTAACAAAAGGAAGACAATATAGTACATATAACAATGCGTCCAGACACGAAGGCGCCAATTTAATTAATTTTTTTTCCTCATGGCGTAACTGGAACGAGACTAATACAATGAATTATAGTTATGAATATTAAATAGATATCAATTAATTTTACGGATTGGTAAAGTATGTTTCATACAGACTCTCGGCACTTGAGTATGGCTTGTTTTTATTAAAGGTCCATACATTTATTTTTAACCGTGTTTCTTCTGTGGTTTCATCCTAATCGGACTTCGTAGTAAGACAGTACCCGAAGACGACGGTGGATCGAGCTCAACGACTTTTGGCTTAAAAGTACGGAACCTTTTGCCATGCAAAGTCACCCAAAAATCTTACAATGACTATAGACACAAAATAAAACATACATAGGTTAGTAATAACAATACATTCTGAAATAAAAACAAAGTTTTAAGGAAACTTACATTATGTAATTACGAGTGCCGTTTGGTTACAACTCTTGAATAAAATAATGTAGTATTAATGGCGGCGCGCCATATAGTCCGATAGGGACAAGACCTAGATTATAAAAGGTGCCTCTTAATCCTCTGACGATCAAAAACCTTCAAATGTTTCCAGCGACTACATGAAATATTTATACGGCCTTGGACTATATCTATGGCTCAAATTATTTCTTTTTTTATTATTTATGATTACGTTTTCTGCTAAGAAAAGCTCAGGATGCAAGTGTGCCTTTAAAAGCGAGGTTCCAGGTAGTTCTCAATGCCAAGTGTCGTGGGCAGCTGTCCGACGGGAACACTTCAGACCTTCGGCAAGGTACCACCTGATGCTGAACCTGACACAGTCACAAATGCTGCTTCTTTGAATTATTAAATTTGGCCTCAGCCCCTTACCATCCTGCCCTGGCACCCACTGACTTCTTCCTCTTTCTTTGGCTAAAGAAACCATTACATGACATGTATTTCCAGAAGGACGGGACGACGAGTTGGTTTTCAAACTGAAAACGTCAAAGCGCAGAGTGCTGCAGCTGAGATCCGTTCCAAGTCATCCATAATTTGGAACAATGTGTCGCATTAAAGGTTGGATGTGTAGAGAAGGTCTAACACAATACAAGATTTTTTTCGAAGTGATAATCAAAACTTTGACAACGCCCTCGTATTGATAAAGCTGTTTCTGTTAAACAACTAACTAAAAGGTGCACAGAATACAGTCCAGCTATTCACATCGCATTTACACACTTCTCAGATCGATTGAAGGCTAAATTTCCATGCTAGATACTTCAAGAACACGAATATTAGAAACACATTATAAGCACTAGTACTGAATTAAATAACAACATCAAACTGGTGACTGACCGAACAGTATTCAGGTCTTCTTTCTCGTGAGTAAGGATTTCTATTTCTTCGACTGCGTTAAGATATCTGCTTTTATCAGCTGTGTGTAAGACTGGCAGACACTAAATAGACATGCAAAACAAGAATAGAGTCGACAATTTCACCAGTATCCTCCAAGATGAAGTAAGTGTCAAAAGATGAAATGGCCTCACATATTACACACAAAATAATTTATACTAATTGTGTTTTATAGTGTTTACTTTTACATCAACAAAATTTTATGTCGTTTACATTCAATACACAAAATAATCAAAGTAATCGAATAAAACGAATATGCACATAGCTTAAGCCACAGAAACCAACAATCACATTATGAAAAGTAAATTATACGCAAGTATATCAGAACAAAAGCAAAACTGTGATCCGGGATGCGATCACAGTTTTGCTTTGTCGTCAAAAATATAGCTATTGTATTGTCTCTGTTTTTGCATAACGTGTTTATTGTTTCTGTGACGTAGCCGATGTGTATATTCGTTTTATTTGTTTACTTCCGTTGTTTTGTTTATTGAATGTAAAATACATGGAAGTTCATTAATGAAAAAATAAACTCTATAAAATGCAATTAGTATAAATTTTGTTGTGTGTTTATGTGAGGCCGTTTCATCTCTTGACACTTTCTTTATCTTGGTGGACATTCGTGAAATTTTCGACTCGTTTCGTAGGACTATTTAGCACATACCACGGTGCCCGCCAGTTTTATGCACACCTGATAAACGCAGATATCTTAATACAGTCTAAGAAAAGATCTGACTACTCTAAATGAACAAACAAACGTGCAAACAGTCATTTCTGATCTACGTGTGTCTTTTGTTAAAATTATCATTACCTGACATCCATTGTATGAGATATATATTAGTCGGAGAAGATTTGTTTCAGTTTACGAATTTCGAATTAATCCATGCCTTCTGTGTCATGTAGAACTAAATACCATCAGCAGATATGAGTGTCTATAATGTCCTCTTATCAGTTTTTTGTACTTTGCGTGTTGACAATCTTTTGGACTTATCTAAAGCATCGCCTAAACATCTGTTAAAAAAAAACGTAGGATGGAAACTGAAGTCCAGTGAGACACTTGATACGTAATTAAGTGTTCTAGACTAAAATTTGGCTGGTGAGTCACCAGTTTGGTGTTGTTATATAATTCTGTACTAGTGCTTTAATGTGTTTCTTCTATTCGTGTTCTTGAAGTATCTAGCATGGAAATTTAGCCTTCAATCGATCTGAGAAATGTGCAAATACTATGTGAATAGCTGGACTGAATTCTGTGCACCTTTTAGTTAGTTGTTTAACAGCAACAGCTTTATCAATACGAGGGAGTTATCAAACTTTTATTACTTCGAAAAAATCATGTATTGTGTTAGACCTTCTAAACAGATCCTAATTTTTCCAAATAATGGGTGACTTGGAAGAGACCTTGGCTGTAGAGCTCTGCGTTTTGACATTTTCAGCTCAAAAACCATCTCGTCGACCCGTCCCTCTGGAAATACATGGCGCGGAACGGTTTATTTATCAAAAGAAAGAGGAAGAGGTCGGTGGGTGCCAGGATAGGATGGTAAGGGCTGAGGCAAAATTTAATAGTTCAAAGAAGCAGCATTTGTGACTGTGTCAGATTCGGCATCAGCTGGGGCGTTGCCGCTGGTGTAAAGTGCCTTTTGGGAAACTCCCCATGACGCTTGGTATTGAGAACCTCCAGTAATCTCGCCAAGAGATTTCGATAGTGTGCTCCTGGTACTGTTTGTCGCTTGCGAGCATGATCTGTTACCACAACATCACACCACCGGACTTCCAAAAAAACATTCGCAGTTACCTTGCAGGGTGATGGTTGGGTGTTCCCCTTCTTCGGTTGTGGTGAACGTACATGTTTCCAGTGCTTGGTTTCCTCCTTTCTTTTGGGCTCGTAGTAACGCACACAGCAGCCGTCCATGGTGATTGACCGACTGAACCAGTTATCTCGGTTGGCCTGACACAGCTGCAATATTACCGCTGCTGCCCCGTGAGTACCAGATGGATACTGATCGTGTTTCGCTATCCCCTCGCCTGTGATATGCCAAACTTTACTTCCTCTTCCCTTGGAATTCCCTCTTGTTGACAGAGAGGGATGGTTTGTCATTTGTCATCTCACCGGTCAAGCAGGCATCTCGCTTCTCGATCGAAGCAATTACCCTGTGGCTGTTCGCATCGCTAGTTGACTGCATTACATGCCGTGTCCAGAATGTAATTTTCACCCTGCAGCTGTTAGCTGATATGAAACATCCTTGTAGCTTAAAACTGTGCGGGGCCTCTGTCTTTCGCGGGCAACTACTCTACCAGTCCTGAGTTCGAGTTTCAGTCAGTCACACACTTTTATTCTGCCAGAAGGTTCCATATCAGCAAACATCTCGCTGCAGAGTGAAACTTTCATTTTGGAATCATACCACAAGCTGTGGCTAATCTGTGTCTCCGCAATATCCTCTCTTCCAGGAGTGCTAGTCTGGCAAGTTTCGCAGGAGAACTTCTGTGAATTTTAGAAGGTAGGAGACGAGGTTCTGGCGGAAGTAAAGCTGAGGGGACGGGGCCTGAGTCGTACTTGTGTAGCTCAGCCTGCTGGCATGGTAGCTCAGCGTGTTCGGTCAGAGGGTTGGCTGCCCTCTGTAATAAAAAACGGATGAACTATGAACTTAAGAGGGTGTCATGGGACGTCCTCGCCGAATAAATGCAACGAACAAGAGACTTTTTTAAAGAGGCAATGATCCTGAGTTTCACTCTCTTTCCAGTACACAGTTTTAATGTGGCAGGGAGTTTCATTTGAC
Organism: Schistocerca nitens; assembly: GCF_023898315.1. Taxonomy (NCBI): domain Eukaryota; kingdom Metazoa; phylum Arthropoda; class Insecta; order Orthoptera; family Acrididae; genus Schistocerca; species Schistocerca nitens. The sequence continues at coordinate 80,744,793 of NC_064621.1, read as the reverse complement.
ACATAGCGTGCTTGAAGTAAACTCTCTCCATCGTCTGGCGACTGTAATAGTGCGTCTTTCGCGACAAAAATGTGGTTATTGACAACGAGAAAGAAGAAGCGTGATGGATGCGCCCTTTGAATCTAGACCGCAGGTACTTTCACCATTGCCAACAACAGCTCAAAAATTACCCAGAGGACTTTTCCAGGCAGTTATCAATGTCGTAACATATTTTAGAGTTTATTTTAAGTATTACTGAAGCACGAATAGTTAAACATATGAGCATTCGTCCCAACATTATAAATGCAGTCCCTGTGGGAAAGCGATTTGTTGGACTATTCATGCTGACGCAATATTTCGTCAGTTTTCATCCTCAACTACTTTTTTATGCTCTATCAGTTGCAGAGTTTCGTCCTGTTATTTTACCGAAAAAAAAAGAAAACGATAAATTTGGCGAAACAAAGGAACAAATTCTCAGAAAATTATTACATCTAATGTTATCCATCATGAAGCGGATGCGATGATCAGTACGCAAGTGCCTCTATGAAATCGTCACTTGTAGTTCACATTGTCGGAATTAAGTGTTAAACTCGCTACAAGCATTATTGCCCATGTAGGCTGGTTTCATTTGAATAATACTGATAAAATACAGTCGGTGTGCAAAGGAGATTACTTACGAAACACTCATGCGACCCATCGTAGAATATTGCTACAGCACTGTCTACTGGTAATGAATGTACACAAACACACCGCAAAACGTGCAGTTAGTAAAACAAACACGGCCCACGTCGCTGTATTCGGACTGCGGTGGGACTATACTATACTGAAGAACCAAAGAAACTTGTACACCCACCTAATATTGTGTAGGGCTCTCGCTAGCATGCAGAAGTACCGCAACACGATGCGGCATGGACTCGACTAACGCCGGAAGTAGTACTGGAGGAAACTGACACCATGAATCTCGCAGAGCTGTCCATAAACCCGTAAGAGAGGTGGACATCTCTTTTGAACAGTACGTTGTAAGGCATCCCAGATATGTTCAATAATATTCATGTCTGGGGATTTGGTGGCTAGTGGAAGTGTTCCTGGAGCCACTGTGTCGTAATTCGGGACGTGTGGAGTGTCGCATTGTCCTGCCGGAATTTTCGTGGACCCTCGAAATTTACAATCGATATGAATGGAAGCAGGTGATCAGGCAGGATGCTTTCCTAAGTGTCACCTGTCAGAGTCGTATGTAGACGTATCAGAGGTCCCATATCACTCCAACTGCACACACCCCACACGATTACAGAGCCTCCGCCAACTTGAATAGCCCTCTGGTGATACGCAGGATCTATCGATTCATGAGGTTGTCCCCATATCCGTTAACTTCCATCCGATCGATACAATTTCAAACGAGATTCGTCCAACCAGGCAAGAGGTTTCTGGTCATCAACAGTGCAATGTTGGTATTGACGGGCAAAGGCGAGGCGTAAAGCTTTGTGTCGTGCAGTCATCAAGCGTACACGAGTGTGCCTTCGGCTCCGAAAGCCCATATCGATGATGTTTCGTTGAATGGTTCGCACGCTGACACTTGATGGCCCAACATTGAAATCTGCAGCAATTTGCGGAAGGGTTGCACTTCTCTGACGTTTAACGCTTCTCTTCAGTCGTCGTTGGTCCCGTTCTTGCAGGATCTTTTTTCGGCCTCGGCGATGTCGGAGATTTGATGTTTCACCAGATTCCTGATATTCACTGTACACTCGTGAAATGGTCGTACGGGAAAATCCCCCGTTCATCGCTACCTCGGACATGCTATGTCCCATCGCTCGTGCGTCGACTACGTCACCACATTCAAACTCACTTAAGTCTTGATTACCTGCCATTGTAGCAGCAGTAACCGATCTAACAACTGCGCCAGACACTTGTTGTATTATATATGCGTTGCCAACCGCAGTACCGTATTCTGCCAGTTTACATGTCTCTGCAGTTGAACAGGCATGCTTATGCCAGTTTCTTTGGCGCTTCAGTGTTTGATGAACATCTTCACATAGTTTTATATACGATGAACATATGCTTCATGCTGTAGCACTCTCCATTCTTGTAAGTACACTGTGCCTTGACCTGAATTCGTTTACCTGTAGCTGTCGTTCGAATTTCTGGCTGTGTGTTCTCTTTGGCTGCATTGTAACATACGCTACAATTTGCAGAATGTATTATCGTCGGAGTGCAAGGTCCTCTTCGCACACACCGCAGCGGTGTTTTCGCTGCCCATGCATGCTTGGGTGGTCGAACCGACAGTACATACGGTTTTAGCTCGCATTTTGTTCCAAGAAACCTTATGTATCTGTGGTAGTGTCTGTTCATCGACAGTCAGAATACAAGTTTAATTCCAGTATGTTCTGACGTTATCGTGGCAAACGGGTTAAATGAGTCTTCGTGTCCCAAAGACTTATCCGTGACCTCACTTATTGTAGTATATTCTCAACTTTTACGTGTATATGCGCATTGCGAATGATGCTCTATCTGTGAACAGTAATATACCGAATTTATGGCTCAAATTTCATCTCTGTCGCTAGTGTAGATAACATGATGCTGTCTGCTGCTCTCCACAGAACTGGTTTCAATTTTAATTTTGTTATTTCCTGTTTGATTTCCATTAATAATCTGGCCGCCAGTTTCTGACATATTTCGGTGTAGTAATTTTCCAAGCGTAATTGGGAGTACATTTCCGATATTCGTGTCTAGTTCTTCTATAAAGACAACTTACGGATCGCTGGCTGTCATTTAATATAGGGGCGTCTGTATTGCATCACTACTGGCAACATAATTTTGATTCAGTGCACCGTGAAGGCTTTGCATCTATTGCGCCTCAGCTTTATCTTTTTTGAGTATTTGCATTTCTCCATTTAGGCATGGATAAAGACAATCAGATGGATGCAGTATTGCTTGATCTCCGAAAAGCAGAGCAACGAATATTGTTAAAAAAAGTTGTATAGTGTGGAGTATCAAATAATATTTGTGACTGGATACGCGATATCTTGATGGGGAAGATGTATCATGTTATCTTGGATGGAGAACCATCGGCAGAAATAAGAGTAACTATTTAGATTTCCCCAGGAATGCGTGTTGAGACCCTTGCTATTCGTGTTGTGTATTAATGATACGGAAGAGAAAAATTGAAAGCAACCTCATACAGGATGACAATTTTTGAACTATATCAAATGAACCATGGATGAACCATGGATGAACCGTTGGTGGGGAGGTTTGCGTCCTCAGCAATACAGATAGCCGTACCGTAGGTGAAAAACACAACGGAGGGGTATGCATTGAGAGGCCAGACAAACGTGTGGTTCCTGAAGAGGGGCAGCAGCCTTTTCAGTAGTTGCACGAGCAGCAGTCTGGATGATTGAATAATCTGGCCTTGTAACACTAACCAAAACGGCCTTGCTGTGCTGGTACTGCGAACAGCTGAAAGCAAGGGGAAACTACAGCCGTAATTTTTCCCAAGGGCATGCAGCTTTACTGTATGGTTAAATGATAATGGCGTGCTCTTGGGTAAAATATTCCGGAGGTAAAATAGTCCCCCATTCGGATCTCCGGGTGGGGACTACTCAGGAGGACGTTGTTATCAGGAAAAAGAAAACTGGCGTTCTACGGATCGGAGCGTGGAATGTCAGATCCCTTAATCGGACAGGTAGGTTAGAAAAATTAAAAAGGGAAATGGACAGGTTAAAGTTAGATATAGTGGGAATTAGTGAAGTTCGGTGGCAGGAGGAACGACTTCTGTTCATGGTAATACAGGGTTATAAATACAGAATAAAATAGTGGTAATGCAGGAGTACGTTTAATAATGAATAAAAAATAGGAGTGCTGGTAAGCTAATACAAACAGTATAGTGAAAGCATTATTGTGGCCAAGATAGATACGAAGCCCACGCCTACCACAGTAGTACAAGTTTATATGCCAACTAGCTCCGCAGATGACGACGAGATTGATGAAATGTATGATGAGATAAAAGAAATTATTCAGATAGTGAAGTGAGACGAAACTTTAATAGTCATGGGGGCTGGAATCCGACAGTGGGAAAAGGTAGAGAAGGAAACGTAGTAGGTGAATATGGAATGGAGGCAAGGAATGAAAGAGGCAGCCGCCTGGAAGAATTTTGCACAGAGCATAACTTAATCATAGCTAACACTAGGTTCAAGAATCATGAAGGAAGGTTGTATACATAGAAGAAGCCTGTACTGGAAGGTTTCAGAAAGTTTCAGATAGATTATATAATGGTAAGACAGAGATTTAGGAACCAGGTTTTAAATTGTAAGACATTTCCAGGGGCAGATGTGGACTCAGACCACAATCTATTGGTCATGAACTGCAGATTAAAACTGAAGAAACTGCAAAAAGGTGGGAATTTAAGGAGATAGGACCTGCATAAACTGACAGAACCAGAGGTTGTAGAGAGTTCCAGGAAGAGAATTAGGGACCGATTGACAAGAATGGGGGAAAGAAATACAGTAGAAGAAGAATGGATAGCTCTGATAGATGATATAGTGAAGGCAGCAGAGGTATAAATAGGTAAAAAGACGAGGGCTAACAGAAATACTTGGGTAACAAAAGATATATTTAATTTAATTGATGAAAGGAGAAAATACAAAAATGCAGTAAATGAAGCAGGCAAAAAGGAGTGCAAACGTCTCAAAAATGAGGTCGACAGGAAATGCAAAGTGGCTAAGCAGGGATGGCTAGAGAACAAATGTAAGGATGTAGAGGCATATATCACTAGGGGTAAGTGTTGTGTCTAGACAAGACAGCCTAGACACAATGAGAGGAAGCCGAAAGGCACGCGCTTGAACTCACGCAGGCTAGCGTGAGGTCTGAAACAGGATACGTAATGAATGCTATAAAGAAAAGTGCGTAGCTTCTGGAATACTTAACTTTAATCCACATTTGTAGAACATCGCTCTTGATGATACATTAATAGAATCTCAATATCAATTGAATACGGCGCCTTGCTATGTCGTAGCAAATGTAGCTGAAGGCTATGCTAACTATCGTCTCGGCAAATGAGAGCGTATTTGTCAGTGAACCTTTCCTTGCAAAGTCGGCTGTACAACTGGGGCGAGTGCCAGTACGTCTCTCTAGACCTGCCGTGTGGTGGCGCTCGGTCTGCTATCACTGACAGTGGCGACACGCGGGTCCGGCGTATACTAATGGACCGCGGCCGATTTAAAGGCTACCACCTAGCAAGTGTGGTGTCTGGCGGCGACACCACAGTAAGATAGATACTGCATATTGAAAAATTAAAGAGAACCACTTGCATGAATATCAAGAGTTCAGATGGAAACCCAGTTCTAAGCAAAGAAGGGAAAACAGAAAGGTGGAAGGTGTAATAGAGGGTCTATACAAGGGCGAAGTATTTGAGGACAATATTATGGAAATGGAAGAGGATGTAGATGAAGATGAAATGGGGGATACGATACTGCGTGAAGAGTTTGACAGAGCACTGAAACACCTGAGTCCAAACAAGGCCCCGGGAGTAGACAACATTCCATTAGAACTACTGACGGCCTTGGGAGAGCCAGTCCTGGCAAAACTCTACCATCTGGTGAGCAATATGTATGAGACAGGCGAAATACCCTCAGACTTCAAGAAGAATATAATAATTCCAATCCCAAAGAAAGCAGGTGTTGACAGATGTGAAAATTACCGAACTATCAGTTAAATAAGTCACAGCTGCAAAACACTAACGCGATTTCTTTACAGAAGAATGGAAAAACTGGTGGAAGCCGACCTCGGGGAAGATCAGTTTGGATTCCGTAGAAATGTTGGAACACGTGAGTCAATACTGACCTTACGACTTATCTTAGAAGAAAGATTAAGGAAAGGCAAACCTACGTTTTTAGCATTTGTGGACTTAGAGAAAGCTTTTGAAATGTTGACTGGAATACTCTCTTTCAAATTCTAAAGGTGGCAGGGGTAAAATACAGGGAGCGATAGGCTATTTACAATTTTTACAGAAACCAGATGGCAGTTATAAGGGTGGAGAGGCATGAAAGGGTAGCAGTGGTTGGGAAGGGAGTGAGACAGGGTTGTAGCCTCTCCCCGATGTTATTCAATCTGTATATTGAGCAAGCAGTAAAGTAAACAAAAGAAAAAATCGTTGTAGATATTAAAATCCATGGAGAAGAAATAAAAACTTTGAGGTTCGCCGATGACATTGTAATTCTGTCAGAGACAGCAAAGGACTTGGAGGAGCAGTTGAACGGAATGACATTATCTTGAAAGGGGGATATAAGATGAACATCAACAAAAGCAAAACGAGGATAATGAAATGTAGTCGAATTAAGTCGCGTGATGCTGAGGGAATTAGATTAGGAAATGAGACACTTAAAGTAATAAAGGAGTTTTGCTATTTGGGGAGCAAAATAACTGATGATGGTCGAAGTAGAGAGGATATAAAATGTAGACTGGCAATGGCGAGGAAAGCGTTTCTGAAGAACAGAAATTTGTTAACATATTTAAGTGTCAGGAAGCCGTTTCTGAAAGTATTTGTATGGAGTGTAGCCATGTATTGAAGTGAAACATGGACAATAAATAGTTTGGACAAGAAGAGAATGCAAGCTTTCGAAATGTGTACGTTCGCAAATAGTGCAGGTATCTACAGTATGTTCCACAATTCTTGTTTCAGGTTCCTTGGGATGGTAGAGAGAACGTAGTAGATGAAGATTTTGTAAAGGCGATGTAATAGTTGAGGTTTTCATAAGGAACTCATGTCCATTAATGTACAGTTTGGATGTTTCAAGACTGAATCAGTTTCAGACCACCCCCACATTACTCACACAGCGAGGACAATGACCTTTGACCTGTTTGCTCTACAGGACCGCATGCAGTGGGCAATGTTACGAGTTCTCGTCGTCGGTATCTCTTCTACGTGACGAAGGACGCCCTCTTCAAAGTCGAGAGTGCAGCGCGTCCGTGGAGCACCAAAGTCGATCTTCATAGTTAAGAACGTACCAGTTTCTCGCAACCGCTGTTGTGGTCCGACTTAGGTGTCATGTGACATCATAAGTACAAAAGGGACTGATGACGGCTCTCCCTTCTCAGTTTGTGTGCGTATCGCCAGGCGGTAGATTTGAAACTGATCCGATCTTCAAATGTGATTTATATTCAAAGCGGATGTTTCCGTACATGTGATATCCCTATCAAAACCTCGTAAACGTGTAATAGGAATTACCAGGAGGTACTGATAAGACCTTTATGTAGATTAATTCTGACGTTTTGGCATTAAATCTTGTTATGTATTGGAAGGTGGAGAGGGGAGAAAGGTACGGAACGGGAATGAACTAATAGTAAGAGCTGCAGCGGGACTTTTTGCGGAATCAGAGGCGACGTGTGAAAATGTGTGGTGGACCGCTACTCGAACCCAGGATTTCTTGCTTACTAGGTAGTTGGTTAACCACTGTTCCATCCGGACACGAATGTGCGCGCTGTCACGATATGCTCGCCGGCCGACACACATTTCCATCTAACACCGCCTATCTGCATTTCTATAATTAAACCTTGTTCTTTGCATTATACGTGATTGTAACTACGTAGCAATAACATTCGTTAATTTTGTTGTGGAGGTTTGACGTGCACATGGCATAAGAAAATAGAGACTTTACAATGAAAGAATGTCGTGCTGGGATTAAGTATCTTTCTTTAAAACAGAACACGGTCAAACAAATTTACGATGATACGTCTGGCACATTGGATGGTAACTTCCCTTCCTACTCCACTATCAACAATTGGGTTGTTGCATTTAAAACAGGGTGCTTCTGCACTGAAGACGAAGAGTGTCCTGGAAGGCCAACACAAATCAGAATTCCGGAAATGTGGATTCTGTTCATTCCACGATCTCGGATGATCGAGGGTGACTACTAATAGTATAGTCCCTGTGCATATCCCGAGAACGTGAGGGTCATTTCATTCTTGAGATTTTAGGCTCCCAGTCTAATGTGTTCACAAATTTCTCAATACAGACCAAAAGCGTGAACGAGTCGTTGTTCCACATTCCATTTTAGTCCAACTTCGCAGGAATGAAACATGGATGTACACTTATGACCAGAAACTAAAGAACAGTCCAAAGAAGGCGGACACCGTGGTTCCCCACGTCCAAAGAAGTTAAAAACACAAAGATAAGCAAACAGGTTGCTCGCATCTGTATTGTCGGATAAAAGTGGAATTCTACTTGTTGACTACCTACAAAATGGTAAAATTGTCCGGCCGGTGTGGCCGAGTGGTTCTAGGCGCTTCAGTCTGGAACCGCGCGACCGCTACGATCGCAGGTTCGAATCCTGCCTCGGACATGGATGTGTGTAGTGTCCTTAGGTTAGTTAGGTTTAAGTAGTTCTAAATTCCTTGGGACTGATGACCTCAGATGGTAAGTCCCAAAGTGCTCAGAACCATTTGAATTTTTTGGTAAAACCATCATGGTAAAGTACAATGTTGAACTTCTCGACAACAGTCCAAGGAACGTGGAGAAAAGGAATATTGTTCTTGCAAGGCAGTACCCCTCCTCAATAGGGGGCCATCACGCAGCAAAAACTGGCAAATCTTCACTTTCAAATCCTTAAACATTCACTCTGGACCCTGCCCGCTCTAAGTGTTTCCAAAGATCAAGAATCAAGGGAAAAGGATTTCTAAATAGTAAGGAAGACCGCGGATCTCTGGTTCGCACACAGTGAATTTTTTTTTTAATGGATTAAAGAAGTTGGAATAAAGTTACCACGTATGTGCTGAGCTCAAGGAGCAGTAAATAAATTTTTCAAGCTCATTACAGTAGTTTTTCTTTATAATGCCATGCACTTTTCAGCACACCTTCGTACGAAACACTGTGGAATATGACGTACTGAACAAGTAACGTTACATAAATATCCAGTGCGATCTTAATAGTATATCAAAATAGTGCATACACTGGAAACTTATTTTAAGTGTTTAGAAACGTGAATCTCTGAACTAATATTCTACAACGTCAATGGGTCACAATTGGAATCTGTTACCCAATACAAATACCAGGTTGTAACAATTTGTACGGATGTGGAATGGAATGAACACACTGTCTCAATCGTAGGTAAAGCGGGTAGCAGACTTCACTGGCAGGATACTGGGAAAGTGCAAGTAGTCTACAATTGAGACTCTTTATAAATCGTTTGTGCAGATCGTCGCAGGATATTGGGCAACTTTGCGAGGACCTATACTGTATGGAATTAAGAGGGCGTATGGAACGTATTCAAAGAAGGGCAGCAGGATTGATCACAGGTTTCTTGAACTCGGCGGAGACCGTCACGGAAATGCTGGAACGTCAGATTGGGTTGACCGTTGAAAATAGGCACCAATTACCCCACCAGAGGGGAAATTATTCCATGATACAGCGTATACTGAAAACTTTAATCTATTTTTGAGCCCTTTACTTATCGCTTCCGCGGGCATCGGGTATCTACAGCACGCACAGAGGAAAGTAAAGGTTATTTAAGGGGTATCCCAAGGGAGCCTGAGAGGTTTGTTACTGTTTACAGTGTATGTAAACGATGCAGGAGAATGATTAGGAAGCTATTTAAGGCTGTCAGCAGATGATATGCTTGTATGAAAGAAGATAGCACCGCCAAGAGACAGTAAATATTTGCGGAGGGAGCTACAGAGTATCGATGAATGGTGTTGGGGCTGGCAGCTGACCCATGCCGTAAATGTATGTAACGTATAGTGCCTACAAAGGAAAAGACAGCCACTGCTGTACAACTACAGTACTGGTGACAAACTGCTCGAATCAGTAACCACCGTGAAATATCCAGGAGTATTTTCCATCTGGAGTGGCCTTAAGTGGAGTGAACACATACAAGAAACAGTAGGAAAACAGATGTCACACTGAAATTTATTGGAAGAATCTTAATGAAATGTAGTTCATCCACCAAAGAAATGGTTCACAAGATACTTGTTCGACTTATTCTTGAGCATTGCTCATCAGTCTGGCATCCTTACGAAGACGGGCTGATAGGAGAGATAGAGAAGATCCAAAGAAGAGCGGAGCATTTCGCCACGGGGTCGATTACTCGGCGCGAAAGCATTACAGAGATGCTCAACAAACTCCACTGGCAGACGCTCAAGGGAGGCTTTCGGGCATCACAGACAGGTTTACTATTGGAAGTTCGAGACAACGCTTTCCGGGAAGAGTAGGACAACATGTTTCTTCCTCCAACGTACAACTCTCGGTATGACCACAGCGAAAAACTACCAGGAATTAGACCTAATACAGAGGTTCACCGGCAATCATTCTTCCCACGCGCCAGTCACGAACGGAACAGGAAAGGCTGCACCAGTTAGTGGCGCCTGAAGTACCCTCCGCCGCTTACCGTCAGTTGGCTTGCAGAGTACTAATGTAGATATAGATGTAGACATATTTAGGCATTCATTCTTTGTGGGTCCCATAAGCGATTGGACTGGGAGGAAACCCTAGCATGTGATAGCATTTAAGTACGTCTACCACGCACTTCATAGTGGTTATGTATGTTTATGTATGTGTAGATGCAGATACTGCCAACAAATTTTCTCGGCTCATAGTCGTTGCCAGGTCACCTGCCCTTGTGCTACCCGTGAATCTCAAGGCCCGTCGCATCATCTTCCACCGAGTCGCCGCTGAGCATCCTTATACAGCTCGTGCGGCAGCGTCTGCCCCTAGTGGTGCCTGTGGCGGTCCACTTGCAACCTCCCGTTGTGCCAGCTGTAGAACTCTTAGCTCGGCGTGCTGGCCGCCATGCAGTGGTAACTGATACAGTAGGGCCGAGATGAAGATGCTGCTCGCCAGTTCAGATGCTGTGCACTCTGTCCAGTGGTAAACAGAAGACTAACATCGAGTTTAGAACTGTCTCGCAATAATCTCTACTGCCAACGGCTAAAAAGAACATCCAGTTTCAGCTGCAAGTTGCGTATTTAACCAGGCCGGAGTGGCCGAGCGGTTCTAGACACTATAGACTGGAACCCTCCGTCCGCCACGGTCACAGGTTCGAATCCTGCCTCGGGCATGGATGTGTGTGATGTCCTTAGGTTAGTTAGGTTTAAGTAGCTCTAAGTTCTAGGGTACTGATGACCTCAGCAGTTAAGTCCCATAGTGCTCAGAGCCATTTGATATATTTTTGTTGCGTGTTTAACAGCTTTCATAGGTAACAAAAAAGTGATTTTCAGTAGTTCGTATGACCATAGGCCTAATATGAAAATTTAAAATGGTGTCATCACCTGCTCATGAAAAGATTACGTAAAAGTTACCCACTACCCACTCTATAGTGATCCAGTATTTGAGAATCAGAGCACTTAACGACTTCACACAAATTCTGCACATAATTTCAGATCTTTCCGAAATGCTTTGACGCTCCCCCCCTCCCCCCCCCCCCCTCACACACACACACAAAATAATGGAAGGAGAAAAGCTTATCGCTTACCACATTTTTACTGTTCATGCTGCAAAACTTCAGCATCAGGCGTAAATTAATTACCTCCTTATTACTTACTGTAACCGCAACATTTTTTTGGAGACAGTTTCATATGTAGTATTGAATGTATCCGCAAAATTATGTCATTCTACGACACACAGTTTAGGACGTGTGATGTTTTATACTGTAAAATGCTATGAGGAATCAACGAATAATAGTCATGATTCTTCATGAAAGAAACGCGAATAAAAAGTTTTATGTGGTCAGGCAACAACTTTAGGGCGGTGGTAGGGCGCAGTGCTGATGTGGGGGGCTGGGGTGGAGAATAGGAATAGTCTTTCAGGCAGATATTTACGTGTGTGCGAAATTAATTCACAAGCGTCGACATAGTTTATACCTTGCACAAGCAAGTAGGATCTCATTGCCTTTGTTTCCTGTAATTTTGCTGGTATTGGATTTCCCGTCTATCGTAAATTGTAAGGGATAAGGAATCTTCTTCCTGCCGTCGTTGCTCAACACAGTACAAAATTATATTTATGAGAGACAAAACCATTAAAGGAATTCTGGTAGTGTACAAGTAAACTGTCTTTTGCATGCTGCGCATATTTTTTTAAAATTTTTTTACGAACCCAGATGCGTCTCACCTTTTTAACAAAGCGTCTTCAGAGCGTATCCTGGAGTATTACACTATCTTTTTGTTGCCACCTATCAGTTATGAAACGTTTTTTTTTTTTTTAGTAAAATGGAAAAGTGCTTACAGGTCTGCATCTAATTCATTATTTATAAAACAAGCACCTGTTCCTCATGTGGAAAATCGATTGAAACGTTCTGATTTTTCTGACAGTCACTGTGTTTTCCTAACAAAACACTTTCACTTCTAATTCCTTTGTCTAATTTGTTTTTGTAAGTGTTGGCATCTTTTCTTGCTTTTGCTGTCATTTCTTTTTTTCCTTGACTGTGTGTGTGTTGGTGTAATGTATGCGTGTGTGCGTGTGTGCGTGTGTGTGTGTATGTGTGTGTGTGTGTGTGTGTGTGTATGTGTGGGTGGGCGGGTGGGTGGGTGGGCGGGTGGGTGGGTGGGTGGGTGGCTGTCTGTTCAGTGTCGCCCACGTGAATCAATGCTGCCCTATAGAAGATGATAGGAAAAGCCGTCCATCACGTATTTATTTCCTCATGAGCACATGTGGGTGGGGATGGCAAGGGATATTTTCTACTTAATTGTCGAGACCAGATATAGGCTATTAGAATGATTTATAGGCATTTGCAGCAGAAGGGAGAAGCGATAGCCGAGAATGGTGAGAGTACCTCATCTCACCGGAGACATTCTCTTCAGGGAATGCAGTAAACAAGGCCTAATGGATTCCGCTCCATTTCTTTGCTTAATGTCGCAGGAATGAAATATTTTGTTTCGTTCTGAAGCTTCCAAAGGTCCATAGAAAGGTGAAAGTTCGGTAAGCTCCAAATGAAACATTGGCCTCTGACGTGACATGTAAATCATTTCTGTCAGAACACACGTGTAATATTTTTGCAGCAAGAGAGAAACGTGTGAACAAGTAATTAGTCTACTAAATTGTGGCATCAACAAACCTTCCATTTTTAAAGTCATCACTCTTGACAGCGGTTTACTGTGCCCTCCACCTCTGTTCTTTTAGTTCTAAGCTTTACGTCTCTGTGTATGTACTGCATCCAATATCCTTGCCAGTCTACATTTTCGTATCTACGTCTATATGCATACTCGTAACCCAGTAGGACGCGCATGCCAGAGGGTGCAACTTCGTGCCGTACAGCATTGTAGGATTTCTTCGACGAGGTTGGGAAGATTGACTGTCTATATTGTAAGTAGGCTGTTTAGGTTTTTGTGTTGGTAACGTCACGTAGCGCTCTGTATGAAAATCACTGACTGTGCTGTGTGCAGTCTGTGGCTGGTTGGCATTGTTGGAATTCGCTATTGTAGTGTTGGGCGGTTGGATGTGAACAGCACGTGGCGTTTCACAGTTGGAGGTGAGCCTCCAGCAGTGATGGATGTGGGGAGGGAGATGGCAGAATTTTGAGAGCGGACGATCTGAACGTGTGTCCATTAGAGCGAATAAATTTGTAATACTGGATATCATGAAATGATATACATATTATCAATTTTGAACATTATTGAGGTGAATACATTGTTTGCTCTCTATCAAAATCTTTCATTTGCTGACTATGCCTATCAGTAGTTAGTGCCTTTAGTAGTTAGAATCTTTTATGTAGCTGGCAGTAATCCTGCCAGGATTTAAAAAAAGGGGAACACAAACAGACATTTCCCTTCATAGGAACTGCATAAATAATTTTTTAACGATTCGGTAACTTGTTTGCTAGAGTAAGTTATTGTGATGCATCACTCTACTGTTAAGATGTGACATAGGTATTAGACATGGCCATCTTTACTGTAATGTTTTTTCTGCTTGAGCTTTGTCATGTTTAGGTATAAGTTATAGCATTTGCTGCTGCTATTTGCCAGGCATAGTGCCACTGAATTTCACTTTGTATTACTCTGTTAAGCCAGTTTTACTACTGATTTATTTTTTTTGTTGCTGCACATTGGCTCATATTAGTTGTAATGTTGCATTTGTTTTGCTAATTTATATTTATTGCTGCTTGCTTTGCCAATTTGCATTTTTTGTCATTGCTGTTTGTGTTAATTGTTTTTTGCTGCTGCATTGCCTTGTCCCTTAGTTTATACATCTGAGCTCAGTGGATTTAAGTTAGCTTATGAGGGGGTAGGTTATATGACAGAATGAGTTGCGATGAATTGGAAGAAATGCACTGAGAAGTTATACGAAAAACTTTTTTTTTTTTTTAAAAAAAAAAAAAGAGGGTACTGTACAATGAAGAATAATTATTTTGGAAGAGGATATGAACAGATTACAGAAAGCAGGTATAGGTAGGACTTTTTGGGAATAATGATAAATGCAGGGAGATCTCCTAGAAGTAAAGAAAGTTTTGTTTGCAAAATACTGCAGTAAAACAAACCCTGTCCTTTCCTTTTGTGTTATTCCGCTATGTGTTTGTGTACCCTTGTATATTTGTGTTCTTCCTGTCTTTATGTGTTAATCTGATAAGAGTTACGTTGTAGAATTTTTCTAATAATGTGTTATTTACTTTGTAAATATGTTTAGACACTATTTATTCTGTTCTGTTGTAATGCTCATGTGTGAAGTTGATGTTTCGAAAGTTCTTCTGATCTTTTATGTATTTACTTATGTCATAATTCCTGCAACACTGATGTATATGAAACTTCCTGGCATATTAAAACTGTGTGCCGGACCGAGACTCGAACTCGGGACCTTTGCCTTTCGTGGGCAAGTGCTCTACCAACTGAGCTATCCAAGCTCGACTCACGCCCCGTCCTCACAGCTTTAATTCCGCCAGTACCTCGTCTCCTATGTATGTATATGTTTATTTCGATTCTTTTGTAAAGCCTGTATTACTACAAATATTATCTGTATTATTATGTTTTCCAATGATGTTTTCTGTACCTTTGTAATTGTATTCCCATGTTATAAAATTGTAATTCACACCAGTTCATCAAATTAAGTAACTTGTAAGCATTCATTTCACTGCACACATTTCTGTTGGTCATAGTATATGTACAATATGTGAGAAGTTGGGACTGTTATTGTTTGCACGTGTGTTAATAATTCAGAAAGGGACTGGTTAACAGCATTGCTGGTTCTAAGTACAGTTCCAGAAACTTTGTGAGTGCACAAGTGGTGGTTTATGAACTTGCTATTTTGTCTCCAAAACTCTTTGATGGTGATTGTGCACCTGCACAGTCGCAACAGATGGCTGATGGCCGTCTCTACAAGGACTGCAGTGGGTCTGCACCTTTGATGGCCCACCAATACCATACTCTCTACCAGGACTACAGTGGGTCTGCTCTGTGATGACCTACCTACCAATATTCTTCAAAACTTCGACTGACTCTGCTGTGGGTTTGCTCTGTTTGGGACCATTACCTGTCTGCATGTCAAGGGTCAACATTGTCTTTCCGTTGGAAGGACAACACTACTTCTTCAAGACTGCATAGAAATCCACTGCTTCCGTGTGAATTTTCTTTTTCTAATCAGACTTTATGCAATGCAATCACTATTGTGATAAATGATCAGGTCTTTATGGACTGTGAGAAAATTTTAGCTTTTGACCAACATTGTATCAATAAATGTGTGCATTTGACTTCTTTGTTATTGTAATTATGAAATTTTTTTTCAAATCTGTATTGGCCACTGCCCAAAACAATTTGTAAAATTTTTTGTGGGGAGCATGGGGGCTATGTAAGTAGGCTGTTTAGGTTTTCATGTTGGTAACGGCACGTAGCGCTCTGTATGAAAATCACTGACCGTGCTGTGTGCAGTCAGTGGCTGGTTAGCATTGTTGGAATTCGCTATTGTAGTGTTGGGCGGTTGGATGTGAACAGCACATACCGTTGCGCAGTTGGAGGTGAGCCGCCAGCAGTGGTGGATGTGGGGAGAGAGATGGCAGAATTTTGAGAGCGGACGATCTGGACGTGTGTCCATCAGAAAGAGAAAATTTGTAATACTGGATATCATGAACTGATACATATATTATCACTTTTGAACATTATTGAGGTAAATACATTGTTTGTTCTCTATCAAAATCTTTCATTTGCTGACTATGCCTATCAGTAGTTAGTGCCTTTAGTAGTTAGAATCTTTTATTTAGCTGGCAGTAGTGGCACTCGCTGTATTGCAGTAGTTCGAGTAACGAAGATTTTTGTGAGGTAAGTGATTCATGAAAGCTGTAGGTTATTGTTAGTCAGGGCCATTCTTTTGTAGGGATTATTGAAAGTCAGATTGCGTTGCGCTATAAATATTGTGTGTCAGTTTAGTGTTGATCACAATAAGTAAAGAGAGAAATGTCTGAGTACGTTCAGTTCTGCTCAGCTGTTTGAAAATCAAATAACATAAGAGGTTTATCAGCACAGTAATTCACTAATTTTTCTAAGGGGACGTTTCAATATGCCTCTGTGGGTGCTGTAATTAGTTAAGCCTAGACTTTACGGTCTCACGGGAGTTACACGTACGAGGATGAGCAATAGGTACAGATTCTTCATATACTACTGGATCTCGAAAATCTGTATGCAGTATTTCTCGAGATTACTGACGTCTATCTACAAGCATCCGCCATTTCGGGTTTTTCAACGTCTTTGTGACACTCTTCCGTGTGTCAAACGAACCTGTGAACATTAGTACCACTCTAGTTTGTATGCGTTCAGTACACCTTGTTATCCCTATTTAGCATGAGTTCCATACATTTCAGTAATACCGTAAGATGTGTTGCACAGGTTATTTGTAAGCAGTCTGCTTTGTGGACTGAGTGCATTTTCCAAGCAAGCTGACAACAAACCGCAGTCTGCCATCCGCTTTACGTACGACTGAGACTGTGCGTTCATTCCATTTCATAGCTCTCCAGAATGTTATATCCTCGTGTTTGTGCGAATCGACTGATTCCAGTTGTGGTTCACTGATGTTTTATTTAATGGATGCTACTTTTCTGTGTCTATGGACAGCTTTGCAGCATTCATGGTGTCAGTTCCGGCCAGCACTACTTCAGACATTAGTCGAGTCCATGCCATGTCATGTTGCGCGACTTTTGCGTACCCTACACGATATTAGGCAAGTGTACCAGTGTCTTTGGGTCTTCAGTGCATAGTTGCTCTTAAATGATTAAACTGTCATTCAATTCGGACCCTATTTTCTGCATTAGCATCAGTATGATGTATAGCCCCCAAGGGCACAAGTACAATCTTCTGTTCGTTGTGGCATGTAAGGTAACAACCTCAGTACCATTTATCTGGAGGAATGTACTGCGATTCCTGAGACACCTGTAGCAGTTCATGGAGACTGAAAGCTGGAGACTGGTATGGAAGTGTACACCTTACCGTCACAACGCAACCCAGACATACTCTGTGGGTGACAGATCAGGAAACTCCCCAGGAGAGACAGGGACACGTCAGTTCCTCAAGACGTTTGTTGTGTGGTGGGGTGAACTGCAGTGCAGAGTACTGCGTACCCTTGTGGAATATACCATTTGGTTCCCGTGTCATGCAGGGTACGACAGCACGGTTTAACGTTATTGCCACATACTGGCGAGCAACATTCAAAAAGCGGCATATCATTCGTCAGCTCCTCACATGACGATTCCAAGTGTTGATCTGCAGAATCACTGCTTCCTGTGATGCCTCATAGGGTGTCGATCTTACTGCTACAATAAGAAGTAAGACTAATACTTCTTTTGTTTATTTAAATACATATCATAGTCACACTGGCCAACAGAATTAAGAATCAGTTTTTCGAAACCACTTTATTGCCATCCATTGCGATGTATCAGTTTGAAATTTGACTCAAAGATGACTACAACCTCCCTCTGTTGGGGAGCAAAAGTATGGTGAACTGTGACGTCACCCTCGGTCTCCACGACGCTTCGTGTGTGGTGGATTAATGATATTACAATAACACCAAATTTCACCACAGTTCTTCCCAGTGCCGCAGTGGACGTGTCATGAGATAGGAAGTTCGTCACAGCCCGTCTTATTGACATTGAACCCCTTCTTTTGACGTCTTTGCGATGGAGGTCAGAACCGCGACGCCCACACGTTGAACTCATGTGGTTTTCTTACGAGTAACGGAGGAAAACATTATAGACAATCCGCCGCTCAAAGTGGGCACACAAAGGCCGCAGGGGATGGCATAAATGGCGCCAATGGCACTGTTCCTAGTGGTTCCAATACGCACACGAGAGCAAAAACTGCGGTCGCGCTGCGTTCCAAGCTGGTGTAATCATGTTCGGAGGGGCTGGAGGCCCACAATGTCCTAAGAGTAGAGTTGAAACAACCAAGTGTATCAGCAGTGCCAAAGGTTGCGAAAAACGTCTTCCTGCGAACTGTCGTTTTGGACCACGAAATTTGTGGGAATCAACCCCACGTGGAATGGATGGTTTCATTGACGCCCTATATGCCATCCACTGTGGCCGTTAGGTGCCGATTTTGAGCGATGGTGTGTTTGGGATAGTTTCCTCGGGCACTCATGTGAAAACCGTGTGATTTCAACGCCGTTCCTCGTGATTCTGACCTACATTGCAGAGACGTTGAAACAATGGCTGAAATGTCAGTAAGAGGGGCTGTGACGACCTTCACGGTGGCAATGGACAATCTTCTGGAGAAATTGGGTGACAACGCGACACCTTTAACCCACAACACACGCCATATGAACTTCTGAGCTGTGACTTTTCTCCGCAAGCGTCGTCCAGCCCAAGAGTGACGTCGCAGGACGCGAAGCTTCTGCACCATTACAGACGAAGGTTGTGCGCACCTTTGAGCCAAATTTAAATCTTACACGTCGCAGTGGGTGGGAATTACTAGGTTTCGAAAAAGTAGACCTTTAGTTCTGTTGTGCAGTCTAAGTGCTCCAGGGAGTTTGTCACTACGCAAACTGTGCATACCTTCCCATTCTGACCAGTACGTAAAACAGTGCCTGGTCCGCTCTCAATACAGTAATTAAAATGCAAACCTTGTCAACTGGACTCCGCTACTAGTCTCAGCTCTGCCGGTATTTCCCCCTGCGCTTATCTCAACACTGACAGATACTAATCTCGCGACAACAAGACAAGACTCAACTGCTCAGTACAATGTGTGATGAAAAGCCTTTTGTAATCTCGTCATATCCTCTCTAGCATACCAGTCGCTGTCCGCTAGCGAATGTAGCAGTCTTGTCTTGGGTCCAGCACATACACTCGTGCCTCTATGATCCGCAGATCTCGGTTCACCATTTCCTCTGATGCCATTGTGTACCCTATCACCTTGCTTGTTAGCTTCCCAAGCATACGCATGTTGTTCAACACTCTGCTCTCCAAATTCGCTATCTGCGAGGTGTGCCAGTTCGCCACTTATTTATCATCCTCTGCCAACTCCTTCACTCCCCTCAATGTCTCATTCAGTTCGCTTACGTCACTGTCTTCCGCTGCTCTAAATACAGTCTTCAAAATATTTCCCCCGTGTGTATCTAACCTCTCTTCCGTTACGGAGCGAACGCTGCACAACCTCCACTGCTTATTGCATTTGTTCTCGCAATTGATTATATGACTTACGTTATTCTCACGCTCCAGGGGAAACAGCCCCACGAACTCCTCGATTATTGGCTACCCATCGACAGAAAAAAACATCTACTCCAGGAATTCCCTCGCATTCAAAACTAGACTCAGCGTCCATTGGCTAGTAATCACGACATCTTCTTGTCTGGCAAGCAGAATTCCTCCATCCAGGATTTGGTTCCACGGCACTCCCTCTCCACCCCAGGTGATGAGATACAGCAGTCCACGACTAGCATCAATACCATCCTCACCTTCATTGTAAAGCAACCTGAGGACGAGGAGTCCCATCATTCTCCGTCCCTCCTCACAAAACAGCTGTCATTAGTCAGCACTTCACATAAAAAATTGAACAACACTTTGTTTTAACATAAAACTTATTCGTTCACCCTTAAGATATTACAGCTCGATACCTCTCACGTAATAACTTCCACTATGTCTTGCCATAAAAAAAAAAGCTTCCGACTTTTGCAACTTAAATTTGTTCTTGACTACTGCACATGTTTCACCTGTTCATATTAGGCGTCTTCAGTGGTAAACATTCTTTCGCGCTGTTGGTGCATTTGTTGTTCTATATGTGCTAAATGCACATGGTATACGTAAATATTACTTTGCATATAACCTATATTCAGTGACGGCGCGTCGTGTGTGCCCAGTGGTTCACTGAACTCCTGCAAAAAAGTTGATTGTGCCAATCATAAACGTATATTTTTAAACAAACATTCTTCCTTTCTTCTGGTATTACACTGAAGCGCAAAAGAAACTGATACAGGCATGCATATTAAATACAGAGTTACGTAAACAGGCAGAATGCGACACTACGGTCGGCAACGCCTGTATAAGACAAGTGTGTGGCCCAGTTGTCAGATCGGTTACTGCTGCTACAGTGACAGGTTATCAAGATTTAAGTGAGTCTGAAAGTGGTGTTATAGTCGGCGCACAAGCGGTGGCACACATCTGCGCGGTAGCGATGAAGTGGGGATTTTCCCGCACGACCATTCCACGAGTGTACCGTGAATATCAGGAATCCGGTAAACCATCAAATCTCCGACAGCGCTGCGGCCGGAAAAAGATCCTGCAAGAACACTACCAACGATGACTGAAGAGAATCGTTCAACGTGAGAGAAGTGCAACCTTTTTTTTATCCTGCCCACTCGTCTAATATATGGTGCTTAGGAAGCTGTTTTCTCGGATCGCTAGACAACAATCCAAGCAAATCGTATTAATGAAGTTTATTACACAGTAAGTTTAATTGACAATACTTGTTTGTTGTTGTTGTGGTCTTCAGTCTTGAGACTGCTTTGATGCAGCTCTCCATGCTACTCTATCCTGTGCAAGCTTCTTCATCTCCCAGTACCTACTGAAACCTACATCCTTCTGGATCTGCTTAGTGTATTCATCTCTTGGTCTCCCTCTACGATTTTTACCCTCTACACTGCCCTCTAGTACTAAATTGATGATCCCTTGATGCCTCAGAACATGTCCTACCAACCGATCCCTTCTTCTAGTCAAGTTATGCCACATACTTCTCTTCTCCCCAATCCTATTCAATACCTCCTCATTAGTTGATCTACCCATCTTCAGCATTCTTCTGTAGCACCACATTTCTAAAGCTTCTATTCTCTTCTTGTCCAAACTATTTATCACCCACGTTTCACTTCCATACATGGCTACACTCCATACAAATACTTTCAGAAACGACTTCCTCACACTTAAATCTATACTCGATGTTAACAAATTTCTCTTCTTCAGAAACGCTTTCCTTCCCATTGCCAGTCTACATTTTATATCCTCTCTACTTCGATCATCATCAGTTATTTTGCTCCCCAAATAGCAAAACTCCTTTACTACTTTAAGCGTCTCATTTCTTAATCTAAAACCCTCAACATCACCTGACTTAATTCGACTACATTCCATTATTCTCGTTTTGCTTTTGTTGATGTTCATCTTATATCCTCCCTTCAAGGCGCTTTCCATTCCGTTCAACTGCTCTTCCAAGTCCTTTGCTGTCTCTGACAGAATTACAATGTCATCGGCGAACCTCAATGTTTTTATTTCTTCTCTATACAAATTGTAAATAGCCTTTCGCTCCCTATATTTTACCCCTGCCACCTAAGGCAGAAATGCTAGAAACGTAGGTTTGCCTTTCCTTAATCTAGCTTCTAAGATAAGCCGTAGGGTCAGTATTGCCTCACGTGTTCCAACATTTCTACGGAATCC
The DNA here is from genome assembly GCF_023898315.1 of Schistocerca nitens. Classification (NCBI taxonomy): domain Eukaryota; kingdom Metazoa; phylum Arthropoda; class Insecta; order Orthoptera; family Acrididae; genus Schistocerca; species Schistocerca nitens. Next base: position 80,723,011 of record NC_064621.1, on the reverse strand, counting down.
AGACTGATCTTCCCCAAGGTCGGCTTCTACTAGTTTTTCCATTCGTCTGTAAATAATTCGTGTTAGTATTTTGCAGCTGTGACTTATTAAACTGATAGTTCGGTAATTTTCATATCTGCCAACACCTGGTTTCTTTGGGATTGGAATTATTATATTCTTCTTGAAGTCTGAGGGTATTTCGCCTGTCTCATACATCTTGCTCACCAGATGGTAGTTTTTTGTCAGGACTGGCTCTCCCAAGGCCGTCAGTAGTTCTAATGGAATGTTGTCTACTCCCGGGGCCTTGTTTCGGCTCAGGTCTTTCAGTGCTCTGTCGAACTCTTCACGCAGTATCATATCTCCCATTTCTTCATCTACATCCTCTTCCATTTCCATAATACTGTCCTCAAGTACATCGCCCTTGTATAGACCCTCTATATACTCCTTCCACCTCTCTGCTTTCCCTTCTTTGCTTAGAACTGGGTTTCCATCTGAGCTCTTGATATTCATACAAGTGGCTCTCTTTTCTCCAAAGTCTCTTTAATTTTCCTGTAGGCAGTATCTATCTTACCCCTAGTGAGATAAGCCTTTACATCCTTACATTTATCCTCTAGCCATTCCTGCTTAGCCATTTTGCACTTCCTGTCGATCTCATTTTTGAGACGTTTGTATTCCTTTTTGCCTGCTTCATTTACTGCATTTTTATATTTTCTCCTTTCATCAATTAAATTCAATATTTCTTCTGTTACCCAAGGATTTATACTAGCCCTCGTCTTTTTACCTACTTTATCCTCTGCTACCTTCACTACTCCATCCCTCAAAGCTACCCATTCTTCTTCTACTGTATTTCTGTCCCCCATTTCTGCCATTTGTTCCCTTACGCTCTCCCTGAATCTCTGTACAACCTCTGGTTTAGTTTATCCAGGTCCCATCTCCTTAAATTCCCACCTTTTTGCAGTTTCTTCAGTTTTAATCTACAGTTCATAACCAATAGATTGTGGTCAGAGTCTACATCTGCCCCTGGAAATGTCTTACAATTTAAAACCTGGTTCCTAAATCTCTGTCTTACCATTATATAATCTATCTGAAACCTGTCAGTATCTCCAGGCTTCTTCCATGTATACAACCTTCTTTTATGATTCTTGAACCAAGTGTTAGTTATGATTAAGTTATGGTCTGTGCAAAATTCTACCAGGCGGCTGCCTCTTTTATTCCTTGCCTCCATTCCATATTCACCTACTACGTTTCCTTCTCTCCCTTTTCCTACTACCGAATTCCAGTCACCCATGACTATTAAATTTTCGTCTCCCATGACTATCTGAATAATTTCTTTTATTTCATTATACATTTCTTCAATTTCTTCGTCATCTGCAGAGCTAGTTGGCATATAAACTTGTACTACTGTAGTAGGCGTGGGCTTCGTGTCTATCTTGGCCACAATAATACGTTCACAATGCTGTTTGTAGTAGCTTACCCGCATTCCTATTTTTTTATTCATTATTAAACCTACTCCTGCATTACCCTTATTTGACTTCGTATTTATATCCCTGTATTCGCCTGACCAGAAGTCTTGTTCCTCCTGCCACCGAACTTCACTAATTCCTACTATAGCTAACTTTAACCTATCCATTTCCCTTTTCAAATTTTCTAACCTACCTGCCCGATTAAGGGATCTGACATTCCACGCTACGATCCGTAGAACGCCAGTTTTCTTTCTCCTGATAACTTAACTTAACTTTGCGTATTCACAAAGGTGTGTCGCAATCAAATGGCGACATGCAAATAATCAATGTCCTTCGGTATATAAAATTTCAATGCAAGCAACAAAATTCAGTTCATAAGTGACCGCTATAGCGTTTGTATGACGGCTTGTCGTGCTCTCTGGCTGCAGCTAGGCTGCGCGGCGCTTATATTCTCTTCATGTAGAGGCCACTCCTGTCTCGGTGTCGCCCTAGTCACTGTACCATTGGCTGACGTCGTCTCACAGGCCTCTGTGCTCTTCCGTTCTCGATCGTGGTGCCGGAGCTTGTCGCTACCCTTCCCCAAATTGCTGCAGATTTCAATGCTGGGCCATCAACAAGTGTCAGCGTGCGAACCATTCAACTAAACATCATCGATGTGGGCTATCGGAGCCGAAGGCCAACTCGTGTTCCCTTGACGATTGTACGAGACAAAGCTTTACACCTCGCCTGGGGCCGTGAACACCGGCGTTGGACCGTTGATGACTGTAAACATATTGCCTGCTCGGACGAGTCTCGTTTCAAGTTGTATCGAGCGGATACAGACAACCACATGAAACCATGATCCTTACATGTCAGCATGGGACTGTTAAAGCTGGTGGAGGCTCTGTAATGGTGTGGGGCGTGTCCAGTAGGAGTGATATGGGATCCCTGATACGTCAAGATAATAGTCAGACAGGTGACACATACGTAAGCATTCTGTGTGATCGCCTGCATCCATTCGTGTCTGAACCGTGAATTTACTTTCAAAACTTTTGTTAAGCATTTACTTTATTTTTTAGCGATTCATCAAGAACATTAACACATTTAATCACACAATGTGAGCGTGGAAGTTGTTGCCAGTGTGTAACTGATGAAAACAAATCAAATTTCTTTCAACAAATGGAAACTTTATTCCTAAAAGCCTGATTTAAAAAAAAAAATTAAAATTATAATCAGAAAACACCCTCTAAATATCAAGTTACAATTTATTCAGAGACAGAAAGAACAAATTCTTGACTGTATGAGCTTTCGGGCTGAGAACCTTGCCACTCCCTTTTGACATGGGCGTAGTCACGACCACCCACAACAACCTCTGAAAGACTACACAGGTGCAAATCTGCAACACATCAGATTACTTTAAACTGAAAATTTTAACAACTCACACTAGCACATAAACTATGCACCACGTAGGAGGGATAGAAATGGTACAAAACACTAACATTAAAGGATTAACTTGCCACCGAAAGTGCAACTTGATTTTTAAAAAAAAAACTCTTACAGTGGAAGGGTGGCAACTTTATGTACTAAAATTACCATTTAAGTAAAAGCCCATGAAAAGCAGTCTTACATAAAATATACAAGGTTGGCCAAACATGCTCTACATTACACATATACCGCCTCTCAAAATGATAGGCAAGATAAAAACATATTACAGGAATTCGGCCGTTACACTTCAAGCAATAAATTCATTAACACCGAATTCGGCAAACATGACAGAGGCAGCTATTAACGTATGGCAAATTGACAGGGAGATTCCCGAACAACCCGAACCTCAAGTTGCTCTAACCCGCCCTTACTCCACAAGGGAAAAACGGACCACCCAATTCATAAATAACCACCTTCCCGCGGGTGGGCAAACGGAGAAGAATGGTGGAACGACCCCAAAACAAAGCGGCTCGTGACCTCACCAAGAAAACAAGTAGAATTTAAGAAGTAAATGAAACAACATATCTCCAATCACTTGTAATAAACTGCGATTTCTGGCGAAGACCTCGCGCAGCACCCCCAACGCTCTCCCGAACCGCCAGCTGGCAGCCGCTTCAACGGACGCAGGAAGGCGCGCCGATCTCTCGTCTCACGGCGTCGCAGCTCGCACCGGCGAGACCGGTGTCGTGGGTTGACTCCTGTTGGTGTCGACCGCGAGGTCACTACTCCTCGCTATACGCCGTGGCCCACTGGACTCAGGTGGCGACCTCACATGCGCCGACGCTCAAGGCGGACAAGTCATCTTGTGTGTCAGTGCGCGACCGACCAACCAATCGATCCAACCGCCAATGACCGTTGCTCAAGCAGACTGGCGGCCTAACGCGCAGACTCAGATGCAGGAACTCAGCCCCGACCGGGCGACCACTAGCTGGGTTCTGTTATTGGCGGAGTGGCAAGACTCTCATTTTGCCTGCTTTAAAGTTTGATCCAAACGGCAGACATACTAGCAGTCCGAACGACAGACAAACTGCCACACAAATGCGAACGAGAGACAGACCAGCAACTGGTGACGAGTGACTGACCCAGACTCACTCCGACTGACCAGCTGACCCCCTGGCGAGCTCATAGCTCCCCTTAAACGCACGTGAACAGGCAACCTTTCCCCTTTTCCACCAGAGGCAGACACCAAAGCTGCGGTTGCCACAGCGGCGCCACCGCCAGAAACGGAGGGCGGCTGCTTCACACAACGCGCCGCGGCACGCTCTTCAAAACAGCAAATTTTTTCACGGCTCACTGTATATTGTGCATTCCAACGGAGTTGGGCAATTCCAGCGACACTCGACGCTTCCATAATTGCTAAAGAGTGGCACCAGGACACTCTTCTGAGTTTAAACACTTCCGTTGCCACCAAACTCGTCAGACATGAAAATATTGAGCATATCTGGGGTGCCTTGCAACGTGCTGTTCAGAAGAGATCTCCACCCCCTCGTACTCCTACTCATTTATGGATAGCCCGCAGGATTTATGGTGTCGGTTTCCTCCAGCACTGCTTCAGACATTAGCCGAGTTCATGCGAAGTCATGTAGCGGGACTTATGCGACCTTGTGAGGAGGGGAGGGGGGGGGCAAAAATGATATTAGGCAGATGTACCAGTTTCTTTGGTTCTTCAGCGTAGATCATTTTATCTACATTTTCAAAGTAGTTTTAAAGTACGAAAAAATATTTATTTATTCAGATAGCAAGCATATGTGCCAAAGCGTTGCCCATGTATTACCGAGGTTCATTTTCTCTTCAGAACCTCCTTGAGTTACCTTATGAGTGTCTATTCGTCAGGGAGAGCCAAAGGAAACATCGCTAGTAATATGCGCATTTGCGCTGGTTGACGGATCAGATAAAATGCGAATCGGACTCTGACGGAAACAGACGAATTGACCCGAAGCAGTTAGCACGTGAGCCTTCACTGTAATGGGGTGATTTTTTTAAAATCGCTTCACAGTGTGCTCAGTAATTTCTTGTGCTTTAGTATTCGTATGCGTCTTCATCTGTTCTTGGAGTTTGTATTTAAAGCAGAAAACAGCGTTCAGTATCTTTTAGTTACACTCAGCTTTAAGCTTGGAAGAGAAGTGTGAAATAAAGGGTCTTGATAGAGCAATGCCTCAAATCGAATTAAAAGAAGCGCAAAAACGCAGAGGTAAATATTCTTCATGTCTTTTAATGTAAACACATGTAAAGGAGACAACTGGATATCAGATGAAACTTCCGATGTGTCTTCCACACTTCAGTTGATTGTAATATTTTGTTATGCTCATAAGGATGCTTCATCTTTAGCAGCTTTCATTAAAGATATCCTCGTCGATGTGTGCAACAAGAGAAAGAAAAACTAACATCTCAGTGTTATGATGGTTCTTGCGTCATGTGCGGTCAATATGCAATGGTCCAAACAATTGTAAGAGTATCATTTTGCGTATTATGCGTGTTGTTATCTACACCAAATGAACTTAATTCTTGCCCAAGCTAAAAGTCAAAACAAACAAGTCAAACCGTTTTTCAGTACTATTGCATAACCACCAATATTCTTCTCTCATGCACCTTAATGAGTGACCTAGATGTAACTGCTCATGGATCAACCACAAGATGGAACTTTAAATCCAGAACGGTCCATACAACTCATGAGAATATCATTGATATCAGCAACCAGACAAGAACTGTGTGTCAAGCATATGGTCTAAGGTTGAAACTGCAACAACCGCAATTGTCTTTCTGATTAGATGTATTTTATAGAATCATACACCATCTAGATATCTTGTATATCCAGTTACAAAAGTGTACCACCGATCGCATTTCAAGAAACAAGCAATAGCATCATGACATTTTGAAAATTAGAGACAAGGTTGATAACATCGTGATCGAGGAAGAATCAAATGTAGCAAAAAGAAAATGCGACGACATAGACACTGATCAACCACAAAATTATGACAACTGACCTACTATCGATATAAACCCATCCAGGCGATAGCTATGTCACGTGGAGAGGAATTACTCCTAGTCAGATACAAGAATGGTGCGAGTAGTATAAGTGAGCGTCCTGTTCGTTTGTATAATGGGGAAAGCGTACGACCTATCTGAGTTTGGTCGAGGGCAGACTGTGATGGCTCGGAGGCACGGCACGAGCATTCAGGAGACTATACAATTTGTCTGGAGTTCGAGGAGTGGTGTGGTGAGTGTCTTCAACATGTGGAAAAACTAAGGTGAAATCACGTCCGTACTTAGTGGGGTTGGGCGGCCGCCGCTCGTTACACAGACATGGTAGATTGGGCAGAGTGGCATAGCAGGACAGGCGGAGAACTGTGGCGCAACTAACATCAGACTTTAATGCCGGGCGGAGTGCAAGTGTGTCTGAACACTCCGAACGATGGTCCCCTGCAGCCGACGACCCATACATGTGCGAACGTTCACACCGCGACATCGGCTACTTCGAATGACATGGGCAAGTGACCATCGGCATTGGACGTTGGCGTTATGGCAGGGCGTTTCGTGGTCTGATGAATCCCGATACCTTTTTCATCATGCCAATGGAAGGGCATGAATCCGCCGTCTTCCAGGGGAACAGCTCCTTGACACCTGTACTGCAGGACGGAGACGAGCTGACGGCGGCTCCAGCTGGCTCTGAGGAACGTTCACGTGCGCATCCATATGTCCAGCGGAACTTGTGCAAGGCACCGTGGCGGCCAAGGAGTATGGTACACTGGTTGCAGCCCACGTACTCCTCTCCATGACGATCATGTTTCCCGACGTCAGTGGCATTTTTCAAGTAGACAATGCGCCATGTCACAAGGCAAGGAGTGGACTGATTGAATGGTTCAAGGAACACAGTGGCGAGTTCTAATTGATGTGCTGGCCACCCAGTTCGCTAGAGCTGGGCCCGATCGAACACTTTGATTGAACGTGGTGTCAGAGCTCGCCGATCCCCTCCCCGGTATTTACGGGAATTAGGTGACATGTGTGTAGGTTTGGCGCCTGCTCTCTTCAGCGACATACCAAGGCCTCATTGCTTCCATGGCACGCCGGCTTGTCGCTGTTATCCGTGCCAAAGGCAGATACACCGTCTGTTAGGTAGGTGCTCATAATGTTTTGGCCGATAAGTGTATATAATAAGGATGTTTCCAGAATGAGATTTTCACTCTGCAGCGGAGTGTGCGCTGATATCAAACTTCCTGGCAGATTAAAACTGTGTGCCAGACCGAACTCGGGACCTTTGCCTTTCGCGGGCAAGTGCTCTATAATAAGGATGGTTCAAATGGCTCTAAGCACTATGGGACTTAACATCTGAGGTCATCAGTCCCCTAGACTTACAAATACTTGAACTTAACTAACCTAAGGACATCACACACATCCATGCCCGAGGTAGGATTCGGACGTGCGACCGTAGCAGTAGCGCGGTTCCGGACTGAAGCGGCCGGCTATGTAACAAGGAATTTAGCAAAAAAGGAAATATGTGCTATAATAATTCAACAGAGCAAAGGTTTTAATTCCCCAGTCACTTATTGTCCTCTCATTTACTTCACCAGCACTTCTTCTCTTCGCCGAGAAATAAATTTCAGGAAAAAATCTTTCTATTGTTGTGCGTTACTACCCATTTTTAAACAAAGCTAATTAGAAACATAGCTACGAATCACTTATTCTCAGGATGGTTTTCAAGAAACGGAAAGCGCAATAACTCTTCACAAGTTTTAATTGAAAATAACACGCAATACATTCTGGAGACGTTTTGAAATTGTTGAAATTGGTCGCTAGTGTTCCAATGAAAACATGTGAAATAGAGAGGTGTTACTCCACTCTGTCGCGTATCAGAACATGTCTTAGAACTACCACAGTGACTAGTAACAGTAAACTTGTTGTTTCATTTAATTTCAGTAACAGTCACAGTAAATCCTAACCCAAAATGTTCGCATTTAAAGTAAACTACTATAGATATATATAGAAGTCTGCTGTTCCATGTTATCTACTGAAAAGAAAATAATCTACAGGCTTCTAGATTTCAACGAGAGAGTCATAGATTCGCCATGAGAAAGGAAAGTGTTGTGGCTTGGCAAGACAGCAAAGCCACTATGAGGAAGCCGAAAGGCACGCGTTTAAGCTCACGCAGGCTGGCGTGAGGTCTGGAACAGGACAAGGACTTTATAGTAGCAAAGAACGTACATAGCTGCTGGAATACTTAACTTTAATCCACAATTGGTGAACATCGCTCTTGACGGTACATGTTTTACAGCATCAATAGTAACTGCTAATGGCGCCTTACTAGGTCGTAGCAACCGACGTAGCTGAAGGCTATGCTAACTATCGTCTGGGCAAATGAGAGCGTAATTTGTCAGTGAACCATCGCTAGCAAAGTCGGCTGTACAACTGGGGCGAGTGCTAGGAAGTCTCTCTAGACCTGCCGTGTGGCGGCGCTCGGTCTGCAATCACTGATAGTGGCGACACGCGGGTCCGACGTATACTAACGGACCGCGGCCGATTTAAAGGCTACCACCTAGCAAGTGTGGTGTCTGGCGGTGACACCATAGAAAGGAAGATGAACTTTTTCTGTAACTACATCTCTACAGGAGATTCAATCCCAAGAACGCCGTCACGCTTATTTTAAGGTAATTTTAGAGCTAAAGAAACATTTAAGTAATTTAGAAAATTAAATTATTGGGAAAGGTAAACTGCATAATACAGAAAAAGCAGCGAACACCCAGACATTTTAGCCACCAGCCTCCACTGCCTGTATTGTAGAAAAGAGCACGTGCTTGTAGTGCTCTTGGTCACATGCTTGGGAGCTGACTGAGGGACCATTATCACTCATTCAGTTCCCAAGATCCCACAGTTAGCCTCACAGCTCGTGACCAAGAGCAGTTCAAGCACGTGCTCGTTTCTAGAAAATATGTTATCTGCAAGGAAATATTTACCAGAAGACATTATACCATGCACATTTTGCACATATAGAACAACAAATGACTGCACGAACAGGACACAAAACTGAATACCACTGAAAATAACTAACATGAATAGGCGAAACATGGAAGTTTTCTTATCTTTACGATAAAACATATTCGCAAGGAAAGGGGCCTGTGAGCATGGAGAACGATGAGCTCACTCCGTGGAATATCAAAAATGGTTCAAATGGCTCTGAGCACTATGGGACTCAACATCTGTGGTCATCAGTCCCCTAGAACTTAGAACTACTTAAACCTAACTAACCTAAGGACATCACACACATCCATGACCAAGGCAGGATTCGAACCTGCGACCTTTGTGGTCACGCGGTTCCAGACTGACGCGCCTAGAACCGCATGGCCACACCGGCCGGCCGAGGAATATCCCAGTCAACAAGGCCATACGACATTTAATTTAATTTAGGTGCGAGAAAGGGAGGAATAGCTCTGATACGTGAAATAAGAACTCTTTAAGAACACAGACTAAAACACAGAATCTTCCATAGACTACCATTCCATCACTAACAAGAAAGTATCTCAGCTCTAACGGCTAAAATATAATAAAATAGAGCAGAAATTAATTCTAAAATACGGAGAAGGGACTGTTCTACAACCCATAAAGGCTATTTATCTGTTAAACTCTGTATCTGTGTAAAACTGATGTTTGAGGCCGGCCTGAGTGGCCGAGCGGTTCTAGGCGCTACAGTCTGGAACCGCGCGACCGCTACGGTCGCAGGTTCGAATCCTGCCTCGGGCATGGATGTGTGCGATGTCCTTAGGTTAGTTAGGTTTAAGTAGTTCTAAGTTCTAGGGGGCTGATGACCTCAGAAATTAAGTCCCATAGTGCTCAGAGCCATTTTTTTTATGTTTGAGGATTTATTAATCCAAAGATTAGTTAATCAAAATCACTGAAGAAACAACACAATTTCTCCGTATCCAAACATCGATAAGCATGTTGTTGTAAACCAAAATCAGAAGCCAAGGCCATCACATCTTTGCTACAGGGTGTCTTATTTCGCTGTGTTCCAATCACTGCTTCGCATTTGAACTTCTTCGGCTGAAAAGGAAGAAAGTAGGACAACAAAGAACTTTCTGTTTGGGAAAATGAGGCGTTATAGGTCCTGCATGTATTAACGTATTGTTTGGAGTAAATTTTAATTTTTCGTCCAGCAATACCTCATTTACGACTAGTGTGCTTTTGCTGGTCATAATTGTTTGTTACATGTTAGTGTTTCTTCTGCGACTTCTATTTCTTTACTCAGATTAGTTAATATTCAAACATCAACCGTATACAAAAATAAAGTTTTACGAATAAAGTCGCCTTCGTGAGTAATGGAACAGTAAAACTTCGGTATTTTGAGTCATTCTTATTCAGTTCTGACAATTCAAGCTTTCGTTGTAGGGGAGTAGAATGTCGAAGGTGTACTTGTGGTGTAGGTTTACTCAGTTTGAAGGATTGTAGGAGATTCATCTTTTACATTTCTGTGTTGAAAGCGTTATGCAGAGACATATCTCCGGAGGTCATCTTTTGTTTGTAAATGTTGTTAATGTTGCAGTCTCCATTCCAAACTGTTCAAACTGGTTTGTACCCTACGGCTCTTCTCTTGATGTCGTCTTATTGTTTGTATATATTGTTATTGCTGTAGTCCTCATTCCATAAGACGCAACTGTTCAAACTGCTTTGTACCGAACAACACTCTTCGTTTCCGCATAACTGCTGCAACGTAAATCCATCTGAACCGGCTTGTTGTATTCATGCTTTAAGCTCTCCCTACAATTAGCCCCCACCACCCTCACCCTACATGGATGCACCTGTCTGCAATATTGTGTCCTATCAGTGCATGCTTCTTAAGGATATGTCTTACCAACCTATCAGTTCTTCTGGCCAAGGTGTGCCACAGAGACCGATATCATTCTGTATCCATCCATTTGTTAGCCAATTTACCCACCTAATCTTCGGCGTTCTGCAAAAATACTCCATTTAAGAGGCTTTCATTCTTTTCTTGTCTGTTTTCAGTCAGCTTCGAAACATTCCAGGTTTGTAAATATTCTGATGGGAAAAATATCGCAACACCAAAAAAATAATTAATGCAGAGTAATGAAATTTCAAGAATACATTTGTCTTGGTAACATACACTACTGGCCATTAAAATTGCTACACCACGAAGATGTCGTGCTACAGACGCTAAATTTAACCGACAGGAAAAAGATGCTGTCATATGCAAATGGTTAGCTTTACAGAGCATTCACACAAAGTTGGCGCCGGTGACGACACCTACGCCGTGCTGACGTTTCCAACCGATTTCTCACACACAAACAGCAGTAGACCGGCGTTGCCTGGTGAAACGTTGTTGTGATGCCTCGTGTAAGGAGGAAAATGCGTACCATCACGTTTCCGACTGTGCTAAAGCTCGGATTGTAGCCTATCGCGATTGCGGGTTATCGTATCGCGACATTGCTGTTCGCGTTGGTCGAGATCCAATGACTGTTAGCAGAATATGGAATCGGTGCGTTCAGGAGGGTAACACGGAACGCCGTGCTGGATCCCAACGGCCTCGTATCACTAGCGGTCGAGATGACAGGCATCTTATCCGCATGCCTGTAACGGATCGTGCAGCCACGTCTCGACCCCGGAGTCAACAGATGGGGACGTTTGCAAGACAACAACCATCTGCACGAACAGTTGACGACGTTTGCAGCAGCTTGGGCTATCAGCTCGGAGACCATGGCTGCGGCTACCCTTGACGCTGCATCACAGGCAGGAGCGCCTGCGATGGTGTACTCAACGACGAACCTGGCTACACTAACGTCGAAACGTCAATTTTTCGGATGAATCCAGGTTCTGTTTACAGCATCATGATGGTCGTATCCGTGTTTGTCGACATCGCGGTGAAAGCACATTGGAAGCGTGTATTCGTCATCGTCATACTGGCATATCACCCAGCGTGATGGTATGGGGTGCCATTGGTTACACGTCTCGGTCACCTCTTGTTCGCATTGACGCCACTTTGAACAGTGGACGTTACGTTTCAGATGTGTTACGACCCTTGACTCTACCCTTCATTCGATCCCTGTGAAACCCTACATTTCAGCAGAATAATCCACTACCGCATGTTGCAGGTCCTGTAAGGGACTTTCTGGATACAGAAAATGTTCGACTGCTGCCCTGGCGAGCGCATTCTCCAGATCTCTCACCAATTGAAAACGTCTGGTCATTGGTGGCCGAGCAACTGGCTTGATCAACTGTGGTATCGTGTTGCTGCATGGGCAGCTGTACCTGTACACGCCATCCAAGCTCTGTTTGACTCAATGCCCAGGCGTATCAAGGCCGTTTATACGGCCACAGGTGGTTGTGCTGGGTACTGACTTCTCCCTATGTATGTACCGAAATTGCGTGAAAATGTAATCACATGTCAGTCCTAGTATAATATATATGTCCAATGAATACCCGTTTATCATCTGCATTTCTCCTTGGTGTAGCAATTTTAATGGCCAGTTGTGTATTTAAGTGGCAAACTTGCAACGTCACGGGTTAATGTAAGCACGAAATATGCCATTGCAGATAAGAAATTTTGGTACATGTTGAATGAAACCATGCAAACGCGCATGCATTGTTTCATAGCTGCTAGTTGTCAGTTTGCGGAACAGAGTTGCATGCCTGTTGCACTTGACAGATCAATACAGAGACGGTTAATGCTGGTTGTAGATGACGCTGGAGTTGTCGTCCGATGATGTCCCATATGCGCTCGACTGGACTGAGGGCTGGTGATCGAGACGGCCAAGGCAATATGTCGACGCTATGTAGAGTATGTTGGCGAGCGTTGTCCAGTTCCAAAACACTCCCTGGAATACTGTTCACGAATGACAGCACAACAGGTCGAACCACCAGATTAACGTACAAATTTGCAGTGGAGGTGCGTGGGAAAACCGAGAGAGTGCTCCTGCTGTCATACGAAATCGCTCCCCATTCCATAGCTCCAGGTGTAGGTCCAGTGTGTCTAGCACGCAGTCAGGTTGATTAAGGGGCTCCGGAAAGGCTCAAAATCATGAAAAGTTCAATTTTTACTTTTTTGCGTTTTCTGAATCTGTAGACTATTACCTTTTAATAGATATATAATTTATTCAATTCCGAAGACTACAACTATTTTTAAATTTTTTTTGAAATGTGTTCTACATGGGCGTGACCCACTGTGGCGCTGTTAAACTGCTGTCAAATGGTGTTATTATTAACGTCCGTGTTCATCAGGTACATTTTAGTGATGTGAGATAAAGTATGTGTTGTGGCTAACCTGTGATGGTTCAATATATATCGCTGGTGTGATTGTCGATTGTTTCATGTTTATTTACTCTGTCGTTATCTCGAAAATATTCGTAATTAATTCTGTTTCTTGAGTCTCTGTTTTGTTGAAGTATAATAATGAGTAAAAGTAAAGTTATTAGAAATCCTCTGAAGGCTTTTAAGAAAAGGAGAAATGTTGGAAAGCCAAAGGTATGTGTTATTACTGTAAACAATAAAGACGGTAACCAAGTGAGTGAACCTAACACGGTACGAGCGATGCTTGCTTTAGACAAGGAACGCCTTCGGGCTGCAGACAGGGCTGTAAAGAGTCTAGAAATACAAGCAAGAGTAAACAGGAGGAGGAACAAGAGGAAGCTGGAGGAGGAGTTTGCAGAGGATGAAGATAATCCATCCTATGGACCTGGAATGCACTAAAAAGTTAATCCAATCTTTGTCGCTCGATTCCCAAAACTTTTATTTTCTCATACTAATTACATGTTTTCTAAGGATCTTCCAAACATATTTGTTTCAAACTTTCAGTAAATGTTACACAGTACCTTCTGCATAATTTAACACAGCCTTTTTCCAAAAAACTGTACATTTTTGAATATATAAATAAAAAATTGCAAAAAAATGTTGTGAATTTTCATTACAATTGAAAAAAAAAATCATCTTTAATAACTGAACTAAAATTTTGTAAAATCCCTGTGTTAAGTTGTAGCCCATATTCCAATAAATAATCTGTAAAAAGTTGAACTTCCTACCTCAAATACTTTGTGAGGAAAGATGTAATTTATAAGCGTTATTTTAACATTGCAAGTATAGGGCGTTCCGGAGCCCCTTAAAGGCCCTCAACTGGCCACCTCCCAACCAACACAACGGACCTCCAACCTGATCCCCAATGAGTTCAAATGGTTCAAATGGCTCTGAGCACTATGGGACTCAACTGCTGAGGTCATAAGTCTCCTAGAACTTAGAACTACTTAAACCTAACTAACCTAAGGACAACACACACATCCATGCCCGAGGCAGGATTCGAACCTGCGACCGTAGCGGTCGCGCGGTTCCAGACTGTAACGCCAGAACCGCTCGGCCACCAGCGGCCGGCGATCCCCAATGAGTTCTCGCATGACACTACTCAGTTAGCAAAAAGCGGTGGTAGGAGGCCATTGGAATGCACGTTACAGGGTGTCTGCTTCTGAGCTGTCCTCGATGAAACCGATTTGTAACACTTCGCTGTGTCATTGTGGTGCCAACTGTTGCTAAAATGGCTGCTGCAAGTGCTGTACAATGCGCCAAAGCCTTACGTCGAAAACGATGGTCTTCCGTCTCGGTAGGTCCACGTGGCCGTCCGGATGCCGGTCTTCTTGCGACCGTACGGTCTCGTTATCACCACTGTCTGCAGTCATTTACAGTGACTAGATTCTTGATAGGTCTTTCTGCAATATCACGGAAGGAACATCCAGCTTCTCGTAGGCCTACTACACGTCCTCGTTCCCACTCACTAAGATGCTGATAATGGCGTCTTTGTTCCCTTAAAGGCATTCTTGACTAACATCAACTCACCACAAAAAAATTGTTCAAATTGCTCTGAGCACTATGGGAATTAACATCTGTGGTCATCAGTCCCCTAGAACTTAGAACTACTTAAGCCTAACTAACCTAAGGACATCACACACATCCATGCCCGAGGCAGGATTCGAACATGCGACCGTAGCGGTCACGCGGTTCCACACTGACGCGCCTAGAACCTCACGGCCACACCAGCCGGCAACTCACCACACCCAATCTTAAAGGTAACTAACACTTACGATCGTTACAGCGTGTATCTGGAGCAAAGCTGATTCTCATCCTTATAGTGGCGCTACTAGAGCCACTCTTACGCGACTGGTGCGAATTTTCAAAACCCATTACCTTTCGAATGTAGAACCACGCCTACCAACATTCGTTTATATCGCACAAGTTCTTGTCAGAGTTGCGATTTTTTTTTTCAGGCAGTTTATTTCGTCTTCCAGGCGGTCGAAATTAATTTTTTTCGCGATATCACCGAGTAATGTCATCCATGCATCCACATTTAATCCGAGATTATATTCTGTCCCCAGCGCACTCAGTGTTGCTAGATGGTATTCAAACCCTGCTCTATCCCATCCATGGTCAAGAAGGTCTCAGATACACTTACGAATACCTACCTTATGCCAACCTCTTCATCTCAGAATAGCACCGGCACCCTTCGCCCTCAGTTATTTTTGGATGCATTCCAGTCTCTTTCTTCTTTCTCATACCTCCAATATCAAAATGTTTTTCCATCATACACTATGTGATCAAAACTATCCGGACACATGGCTGAAAATGACTTACAAGTTCCTGGCGCCCTCCATCGGTAATGCTGGAATTCAATATGGTCGTGACACATCCTTAGCCTTCATGACAGCTTCCACTCTCGCAGGGATTAGGTGCTGGAAGGTTTCTTGGGGAATGGCAGCCCATTCTTAACGGAGTGCTGCACTGAGGAGAGGTATCGATGTCGGTTGGTGAGGCTTGGCACTAAGACAGCATTCCAAAACATCCCAACCGTGTTCTATAAGATTCAGGTCAGGACTCTGTGCAGGCCAGTCCGCTACACGGATGTTATTGTCGAGTAACCACTCCGCCACAGGCCGTGCATCATGAACAGGTGCTCGATCGTGTTGAAACATGCAATCGCCATCCCCGAACTGCTCTTCAACAGTGGGAAGCAAGAAGGTGGTTAAAACATCAGTGTAGTCCTGTGCTGTGATAGTGCCACGCAAAACAACAAGGATTGCAACTCCCCTCCATGAAAAACACGACCACACCATAACACTACAGCGTCAGAATTTTACTGTTGGCACTACACACGCTGCAGATGTTCACCTGGCATTCGCCATACCCACAACCTGACATCGGATCGCCACATTGTGTAGCGTGATTCGTCACTCCACACAACGTTTTTCCACTGCTCAGTCGTCCAATGTTAACGCTCCTTACACCAAGCGAGGCGTCGTTTGGCATTTACCAGCGTGATGTGTGGCTTTTGATCAACCAATCAACCATGAAATCCAAGTTTTCTCACTTCCCTCCAAACTGTCATAGTACTTGCAGTGGATCCTGATGCAGTTTGGAATTCCTGTGTGATGGTTTGGATAGACGTCTGCCTATTAAACATTACGACCCTCTTCAACTGTCGCCGGTCTCTGTTAGTCAGCAGACAAGGTCGGCCTGAACGCTTTTGTGCTGTACGTGTCCCTTCATGTTTCCACTTCACTACCACATCGGAAACAGTGGACCTATGGATGTTTAGAAGCGTGGGAATCTCGCGCACAGACGTATGACACAAGTGACACCCAATCACCTGACCACGTTCGAAGTCCGTCAGTTCTGCGGAGCGCCCCATTCTGCTCTCTCACTATGTCTAATGATTACTGAGGTCGCTGATATGGAGTACCTGACAGTAAGTGGCAACACAATGCACCTAATATGAAAAACGTATGTTTTTGGTGATGTCCGGATACTTTTGATCACATAGTGTTAACACATGTCCGCTCATCCTGTCTCATATTCTTGTCAATGTTTTGCTTATGTTCCTTTGTTCGCCGATTGTGTGGAGTACCTCCTCACCCGTTTCAGTTCACCCACTTGTCAAGAATCTTCCGTAACGCCACATTTCGTATGCTCCGATAATCTTCTTTCTGGTTTTCCCCACAGTCCATGATGCACTACGATAAAATGCTGTGCTCTCAGCAATTTCTTCCTCAAATTAAAGTCTATGTTAGATACTAGTAGACTGCTTTTGGCCAGAAATATACTACATTTTTATGTCGTTCTTGCTTCATCCCCCATGTGTTATTTTGCTTACAAAGGTAGCAGATTACGTTAACTTCGTCTGCTTTGTTAAGATAGGTTGATAGCAAATTCATTTCTGCTACTCTTCATTATTTTCGCCATATTTGGGTTATTCTCAATCCATATTCTGTACTAATTCAACAGGCACACTAATTCTTCTCGACTTTTGCTCAGGAGAGAAATGTCGTCAGCGAATTTCATCACTGGTATCCTGTTTCGATGAATTTTTATTCCCTCTCTTCATACTACCTTTTATTACCGTCATTGTTTTTTCGAATTACAGATCGAACAGTAAGAGCAAAATGTTGCTTCCCTGTATAACATCTTTTTTTAATCCTTTCATGGTTAAACATTGTTTTGCATATATTTGAAAAATCAGAGTAAAAAATTTTCCTTTGTCATAAATAATACGTTTTCGCAACAAATAATTTTTGTAGCTAAGCGAATTTGAAAGTAGGTGAAGTGGGACAGATGTGTCTTGCGAATCGAACTAGATCCATGTTTTACGTAAAACTAGAATTTCCAGAGTGACATCTGTAATTTTGAAATGGTTTCATCTTGATGGCGATTATGAGAAAGAAAGCAAAGAAGTATGAAAACACATTTCTTCTCCTGACAATAAAAAACATGAAATGTCGCAGAGAAGAGTACAACTTAACATTTGAAAATGGCAACTGACATATCGCACACCCATTTTTTCCACACTGTATAAAATTTTCTGCACCGCCCAATGTGGCTGAGCGGTTCTAGGCGCTTCAGTCCGGAACCGCGCTGCTCCTACAGTCTCAGGTTCGAATCCTGCCTCGGGCATCGATGTGTGTGATGTCCTTAGGTTGGTTAGGTTTAAGTAGTTCTAAGTCTAGGGGACTGATGACCTCAGATGTTAAGTTCCATCGTGCTTAGATCCATTTGAACCATTTGAAGTTTTCATCGACATATATTCCTACTCCACACGAATTACATGCAAACCACCTAACTTACTGATGCGTGTAGTTATGTTTCAAAACAATGTAGATGACATATGACAACACTTACGTCATACATTTTTGAGGTGGAGAAGAAGGTGATGTGAGCTGATTTTCGTGAAACAGACTCAACTGTGCCACCTATAAACATACGCCACTACATATGATCGCTCACAGCCTTCTACATATATCCATCCCATAGCCCGTAATCTTGAAAGGAAAATATAAGATGAACATCAACAAAAGCAAAACGAGGCTAATGGAATGTAGTCGAAATACGTCGGGTGATGCTGAGGAAATTAGATTAGGAATTGAGACACTTAAAGTAGTAAAGGAGTTTTGCTATTTGGGGAGCAAAATAACTGATGATGGTCGAAGTAGAGCGGATATAAAATGTAGAGTGGCAATGGCAAGGAAAGCATTTCTGAAGAAGAGAAATTTGTTAACATCGAGTATAGATGTTCAGGAAGTCGTTTCTGAAAGTATTTGTATGTAGTGTAGCCACGTATGGAAGTGAAACATGGATGATAAATAGTTTAGACAAGAAGAGAATAGAAGCTTTCGAAATGTGGTGCTACAGAAAAATGCTGAAGATTAGATGGGTAGATCACATAACCAATGAGGAGGTATTGAATAGAATTGGGGAGAAGAGAAATTTGTGGCACAATTTGACTAGAAGAAGGGATCGGTTGGTAGGGCCTGCGTTACCTATAAACGTACGCCACCACATTTGGCCGCTCACAACCTTCTAGATATATCCATCCCATAGCCCGTAGTATTTTTCTCCAAGTTCCGAAAGCATCTCGCTACATAGTAATACTACACAGACTTGAGATACAGGCGTCACAGAGCTCAAAACAGCGTATTACTTAAGACACACGTGTCCTATCGACCACAAGAGAATTAAACCGAACACTTCGTTCTGACTTACATTCTTATTGTTCCCTCCTGGCTGATGTACAGATTGTGTATTACTCGTTATGACAACCCAGTTAGATAGTTCATACATTCTTTTCTCAGAATTTCGAACATTTTGCTCCATTTTACATTTTGGAAAGCTTTTTTAAGGTCGACATATTCTATGATCGTGTCTTGGTTTTTCCTGAGTCTTTCTTGTGTTATCGAGCACCACGTCAGAAGGGGTTCTCTGGTGCGTTTACCTTCCCGGAAACCAAAGTGATCGCTATGTAACAGATGCTCAGTTTCCTTCCACGTTGCTGTACGGAGACGTAAACGACGCTGCCGATTCGCGGCGCCGCTCGCAGGTCAGATGTGTGTAACAGTCGTGGCCGCAGCCGCCTTGCGGAGCCCTGTGGGTGTGGGTCTGGGGGCTGTGGCGGGCCCATACGTCAGCGGCGCGCCTTTCCCTCTCACGGCGCGACAATGTGCGCTGAGATCCTTCCGCGCCATTGGGCGTGGGTGGGCCACTCGATGGTCGCCCCTCCCGCCGACAATTATCGTAAATCTGAGCGCGCGAGAGGCCACAACTCTCGCCTAACTAACTGCCCGCCCGCACCCGCGGCCGCTGTAAAAAGAACCTAAGCAGGCGCCTGAGAGCCAGCTGCCAAAGGGTGATCTGTGCGCGGGCAGACGAGCGCCGTTCTTGTAGCGCCCACTTCCAATCTTTCTAGCTCCAGGCTACAGTTCATACGTTAAAAGTATACTTATTATACGATAGTAAAGTTTCGTTATTCCGGTCTTACGAATTCAGCTGATGCAGGGTGCTAAAACAGAGAACAGTTGTGATGAAAGACTGCATCATGAATCGCACCGAGTCCACTGTCGTTATTGTCCTGTAATCTATCGTTACACCTCAGGTACACTGCTCCACAAAAATTAAGGATAAGCTAGGTAAAGTAACATATTGTAGTAACTACTCGGCGGAGACGAATAAAAATGCGGGAGTATCTCTGCGAACTTTGCACAGATATGGCGTGAGTTCAGAGAGGCGGTAGTGCCAATGGAGCTGGCTTTACAACGCGAGGCAGCTGAAGGAACGAGAAAATATGATGTGGGTTAGTCGGCGAGCAGTTGCCGTGCACTGTGCTGACGTTCTTCGTTAGACATGGCCCAGAGACAACATATGAACGATTTCAAACGGGAAAGAATGATCACGAAACTAAAAGGGGGACGAAGTGTGACGAGTGTAACCCCAAAGTTTTCTAATGCTCAGGACAATGTTTGACGTGTGTGGGGAGCGTTCAGAAACTGCTGTCCCAAGCAGAAGAGGTGGTCAAACACCGTGAAATGCAGCATTAGATGGCCGCTACATTATGCAACAGACAAAAAGGAACCCACGCCAAATAGTTCGTTCAAATGAAGCCATACTTAACAGGAGTGCTAGGCATGTAATCTTACGAACGATAAATCCATTGTGTTTCGTTGACTTCCGCACATAGGCGGCATCGTTTTGTGGTGGTGCCGAGGGCGTATGGACTGGACCAACATGAAGCGGGGTCGTGTGCTCTTCTATGATGAGAGCGGATTCAAACTCAGTAGTGATCCTGGATGTATCCTAATACGGCGACAGGTGAGAGCACGTAATGCAGCAGGGACATTGTCGAGCTTGGTCCAGGTGTTGTTTTAAAGAGGTGGGGGGCATAATGTTGCACTCCAAATCTTTAAAGACGGTACACCCACTGGTCAACGTTATTGCGACATTGTACTCTTTCCCCATGTGCTTCATTTGAGGGGCACATTCAGCCCTGACTGGGAGAGAACTGAAACGTCGTACCACGAGAACTTCTTACCAATTGCGAGGCCTGTGCACTGTCGCCCTTGGTGATCACAAATAGTATAAAAAAATATGTCTCCCTACGGAAGTCATCCAAGATGGCGGCCATGACTTCAGCTGATGACACGAGTCCTGTTACCCAAGATGGCAGCTGTGACGTCAGCTGATGACGCAAAGACCGTTATCCAAGATGACGGCCTATAGACTTGGCAACAGCACATGACGTCATCTAAGTGGCGGCTTTTATCGGGAAAGTACCACGCCCCCCTGATGGGAAGTTTGAATTTTGGCGGGAAATTGAATAATGTGCTTCTACGGGTCACCCACACCCCTTTTCGACTTTTTTGCATAATGGTGCGTCATCCTCTCGGAAAATGGGCGGGTATTTCGAATTTTGGAGGGAATTTTGCTCTAAGAGATTACTCCTGCAGCTGAGGGGAGTTAGTATGGCAGGAATTTCGAATTTTCGAGGGAATTTTGCTTATCTAAGACTAGTTTGCACGTCTGTATGCTGTGTACTGGATTATTTCAGTAATTTACGAGTTGTCTCCTTCTCTGTACATCAGTGTACTGCATTATTTACGAGCAGTTTCCGGGTCTGTAAACTGTAAATTTTTTTTTCCCAGCAGGATAACACCAGTTGTATGGTACGTCAGTTTTTGCAGAGTATTGCCGCCCTTATGTAGTGCTGTCCAAACTACTCCTGCAGCTGAAGAGACTTATTGTGGTGTTGCCCCCACTAGAGACTGCTCACGATGTCATTGAATTCGAATATAATTTATTTAAATTTGTATAAATCTGTAGTAATTTATTTAAATTTATTATCTACCTACAGCATTATAGACATAGTTTGGTGTTACCACAAGAAGAGGCTGAGATATCAGTGCTTGTTGAGCTGTCAGTGTGGAAGGAGCATGAGGAAATGCTTGAATATATGAAGAGGAAGAATATGGCCCTGCAAATAAATGCTTTGTATTAAAGATACATTGTACAATGCATGGAAACATCTGCCTCTGCCGGAATTGTCTGTCATTCCTCAAACCTATGTATAAGCTCCCACCACACAACAGACCAAATAGCTGACATAGTTCGCAAGTTCACCGCTAGAGGGAGCCGCGATAGGTCACATGATCGTGCAATTCAGTCCTTAGGAGCAGAGCAGCATGATGAAATCACATGTCTTTCTCAGCTGCACGAATGCCCCAGCCTCTTCATCCCCCCCGGCGGTCGGGAGAGGGAAATTGTTGGGAAAAGGGATCAGCCTGTTCTGGGCTCTTGGAACAATTTATTTAGGGACAGATCTCAAGTAGGTTATTTATTACACTGATACAAAACACTCACCCTGACATGCTTGAGATCACAATATACAGTTTACAGACCTGGAAACTGCTCCTAAATAATGCAGTACACTGATGTACAGAGATGGAGACAACTCGTAAACTACTGAAATAATCCAGTACACAGCATACAGACGTGCAAACTAGTCTCTTAGATAAGCAAAATAATTCATACCAACATGCTCACCACTCTTCAACACCCGAAAATAATGCAGTGCACAAACACTCAATGCACCTAAAGAAAGTGCAACGTATCAGCGACTCGAATCTTGATTCTACTGGATGGAAAGCCTAAGTGCACTTCCTAACACATAGAAACTGTCCAGATGCGGGAGAGGTAGGTTAGCTTAGTGTACTTATTTATTTTAGTCCGGAAACTCACTGAGATATCGATCCTAATTACGTAATTAATCACGAAGATCCGTCCTAATTACACAGATACACAAATCGCAATATAGCACAAAAACTGACCATACCATACAACTGATAATAACCTGATGGGAAGAAATTTCGCAATAACACTCCAAACTTACGCAAATAACTATCCTAATTACGTATTTAATCAGAAAAATCGGTCCTAATTATACAAGTTGAAACGCGTATCTATTCAGTACAGCGATGGCGAGGCATGACAGAATCTCTGACCAAAGAGTTATTTATCGTTGCTAGTCTGCGCTTGACCGCGCGAGAGTTCAGTGCAGTTGCGGTCGAGTTGCGAGAGAGTTCAGTTGTACGTAGCGAGTCGCGAGAACATGTAGTTGCTAGTTGCACTCAGTCAGTGCTAGTAGCACGCGCGAGACAGTCGGAGTTGTGTGTGAGGGGTCGGCGGGCGTCGACATGGCCCTCTGGTCAAGATTCAGGACGAGGTATATTTTTTAAATAAGGTAATGAAGCAGCATTGCGCACATCTGATAATGTAATGTATCTTAACTGTAATTAATTTGTCCAAGAATTGCCCCAATAATAATTTTGTTTTCAAAGCAATTTTTTAAGAAAACAATCGTTTGAATTGAAAGAAAGTTTCCCATGCATTTCCTTAAAGAAAAGTTTCACTTAAATTCAAAGAATATTTGCGATGCATTTCCTCCAAGCTATGGCGAAAAATAAGAGCAGATGCAGTTTTACTGGGGTAAGAATTTTGAGTTTAATCAGGGCCTAAGATCGACATTTCGGTCTATTTGCGTTTTCATTATCACTGAGATTTCTTTTTTATTGAACTGACTTTCATTTTTGTGGGGAGCTTACACATGGCTCAGATTGCTAGTTCACATTTATTGGCAGTGTCATTAAATTTCATTGCTGGGACGTTACACTAGGTTCTATTCTCATTAACATTTAAATATTGTATTTCGAAATTTTGCGGGGAGGTTACACTTGGCGACATCCGGTCCAGGATCGTATTTCTTTGGGAATCTTCTAAGAAACAGTCAGATATCTGCTCTTATTTGCTTAAATATAATTAGCATTTGGCGCAACGCTTTTACTAATTTTATGACTTTCTTTCCTCAGATCATCGGCAATTCGTTGCTCTGTTGTATTTGTGTGTTGCTTTTGCATTGTGCTTACTTGTTTTGTGAATAATTTTGACTATTGTAAAAATGCCGCGAAAGACTGTGAATAGTGTATCGCGAGGTATTATGAATGAAATTACCGACTTAAACAATGTGACCGATAGTAACTGTGACACGCAGTGTAATGATGACAATCCTGCGTTCACCGACAATCAGTGCGTTCCAACCTCTAATGATGATTATTATCTTACTGTTGAACAAACGAACTCAATTGTCTCCTCTGTTAATTTGACGACAATTGATGACGCGGGGCGTTCTGTTGGAATGAGCGCTGCCCAGCTTAACACACCCGGTTTGGAAAATTCAAATAACGTACAGACAAATTTTTCTAATGAAAAGTACGACGGATCCATTTAATTCCGAAATAGTGACCGATTGTACATTCGACTGGCAAACCTTTTTGTAAATCTCAAAATAACCAAATGGTTATAGAAAGCGAGACAATTCCAGATCCACGTTTAAACAGCACAGAGAATAGAGCCGGTAATATTGACTTTGAACAAATTATGGCAAGATTGCTACAACAACACAGTGAAAATCTTAAACAACACTTTAATGAAAAATTAGACAACAATGATGAAAATCTCAAACAACTTAGTGAACAGGTCAAACAACAGAGAGAAGATTTCAGACAACTTAGGGAACAGAACAAACAAGATAACGAAAATCTTAAGCAACACTTAAATGAAATATTAGACAACAATTCCAGACAGTTAAATGAAAAATTAGACAATAATTCCAGACAGCTTAGTGAACAGATTAGAGTCGTTGCCGCGCAGTGTCATGATACTAAGGAACAGTTACGCGAGGAAATTGAGGCTTGTTCAAAGAAAAGTAGCGAAGAAATTAGGTCTGTTGCTCAGGAATTAAGGGAAATGCAAACAACTACAACAGAAACACTTAGAAACGAAATTAGCGGAGTCGCTAAACAATGCTCAGAAAAAGCTTCACAATTACGCGACGAATTTAAATTAATAACAGCAGAACTTTCGCGCCCAATGGACGCAAAGATAGACGCGAAATACGAACAACAGAACACTCAAATTGACGAGCGCTTTAATCAGCACATACAAAACAGTGATACGCGTTTCCGCAAATTTATTCAGGATCAAAATAAAGTAAAACGTCAAGTAATGGAAACAATCACTGCACAGAGACAAGAAGACAAACGTAAAATGTTTGCGAAGGCAAAAACATATGTAGACAACAATATTGCTACAGTGTCCGACGAAATTAATACCATCAAACAGTCGAACACAGAATTACGTGACGAAATTTGCGATCTTAAATCGAAAACAGACACATACACAACAGATTTTCAGACAGTGACAGACAGACTCGAACAATTAGAACTAACACAGGATTCCGATGTAATTAAAGCAGACGTAAAAAACTTGAACGAAACCACACGTAAAATTCAAAAAAAATTAATGCTTGTGACAGTAAAACCGATGATCAGGTAAAAATACTGACTGAAAAATGTGATGAATTGGCCAGTCGTATTGACGCTATTGAAAGTAATAATGACAGCAAATCAGACGATACTTCACCGGTTTCATTTAATCAAACACCTGAATTTCAAAATCTACAGCAGACAATTAATGAGATCGATTCGTCTAATAACACGTTGCGTAGAAAATTGTTAAGCTTACAGCAAGAAGTAACAGAGATGAAAAATATTTCATTTAATAACACATCACAGCAGACGCCACTTTGCGAACATTTGTCAGACTCACGCAGTGCATATAATTTAGGTAATCAACAGAGAGTATACGACTTAGATTCCGAACAGACACAGACAAATAGATTCTCTTACAATCATGAACCTGTTCCATCATACAGAGACGATAATTTTGATTACAAACATTTTCTGTCAGTGAGAAAATTTAAAGTGTTTAAAAATGACAGGACACAGATTCATCCACTAGATTGGATACAACAATTTAGCTTTGCTTTTCCACCGACTTGGCCCGTAACGCACAAACTTGAATTTATTTGCAGTTTTTTGGAAGGCGAACCGGCAACTCGTATGAGACCGATCGCGAGACAATGTTATTCAGTAGAAGAATTTCAGAATGCTTTTCTGTCAGCGTATTGGTCGAAGACGACACAGCGCGGAATTAAAGATCAGTTAATTAGCTTACCAAATTATGAGAACTCAAATTTTCCCAGTGTGACGCAATTTTTTGAGCACATGGTGCAACAAAACCAGTATTTAAGTGAACCTTATAGTGAATCTGCTCTCATACAATTATGCATTTCTAAATTACCAAGGTCATTAAGAGTGTCACTTCTAACGGGTCAGCAGAAGGAAAACATTTCAGCATTCAGAGATCTGTTGCAGCTTTTAGAAGTGCAGCAATCAGATTATTCTTTCGTAAACAAAAACTTTTCATATAATAAGCAAGGCCAGCAAACTTACAGTAATTACGATCAGTCACGTAATTTCAATAGTAAAAGTAACAGACGCTTTAGGCACGACAACTACCAGAACTTTAATAACAGACAAAATTTTAATTATCAGTATCGTCAAAACTATCAGCAACAGGAACCACATTTTGGTAACAATAGAGGTTTTTCACAACAACAGCAACAAAACCAGCTGGTTAGCATACCTAACCAACAATGTAATGCACAAGGTCAACAAGGCTTTAATGTTTCGCCGCGTGCACGTATAGTCCCAGATCCAACAAATAGTAACGCACGGCAGCAAAGGAACAACTACGTACAGAAAACACAGTATTTCAATTCCTATCGCAATGCACCGTATAGGAATGACTATCACGACAGACGTAAAAACGATGAGCACAATTTTCAGCCTACATATAACAACAGTCGGTCTTACCAACAGCAAAATCATCCGCAAGAACATATTCTCATGAATGAACCCGACAGTAGGTATCATCCAGAGCGTAATACGTCATGAAGAAGTAATAGAACAGTTCAAATAGTAGAAATGCCACAACATCCTCCTGATAATAATAACACGTCAGATAGAATTTGACTAGATACTGTACAGGTCGCATCTTCCGGTAACACAGGCACTACCTTTGACACACAAAATGTTGTTCACGAAAATGTTATTACTTTTGACGATATCCGAGACACTCTTTTGCAGGAAAGACCAGTTGTTCAGAAAATCATTTCACATCCTGTCATCGAAATTAAAATAGGTTCATCGAAATTTTCAGCAGTAATCGATTCCGGATCACCTATGTCAGTAATAAATGAGGAGACTTTCAACGAGTGCAACAAAGTGAATACCTATCCTACATTACCTTTAGGCAAAACGAAAGTGAAAGGAGCAGTATCGAGTAAAGGAGTAGACGTTAAATTACAGACGCATTTATCATTTTGTATTGCAGGTCACACATTTCACTCAAATTTTTGGATTGTTCCTTTATTGACAACAGACATTATTTTAGGTACGAATTTTCTGGTACAACACGACGCAGTGGTTGATTTTCAAAATTCCTATTTAATGTTGAAGGATGAAAATGTGCAATTGGCTTTAGAATTTCTGCATTCTTTATCTGCGGAAGAACAAACAATTAATCGTACAGAGGTCATTTCCGTATCACGTAACATAGACTGTAATTCCACATTGTTCGCAGATACGTACGTACATAATTATAACACTCCAGACGAAGCTGACTACGACGTAATGCAGATGATTTCTGATAAAGTTAAACATAGCAGTGCAAATACAGACGACGAACGCACGCAACTACGCAAAATTCTTTTACAGCAAGCTCCAGTTTTTGACAACATTCCTGGTACTATGTCCGGATTTATGTATGAATTTCAAGTCAAACAGCACGATACATTTAAAGCTAAACATTATCCCATTCCGTATATCCATAGAGAACAAGTTAAGAAAGAATTGCAGGATATGCTTGACCAAGGAATTATAGAACCAGCAGTTAGTCCGTACATAAACCCGCTACATATTGTTAAGAAAAAAGATGGCTCACTTCGCCTCGTACTTGATTCACGTCACATCAATGACATAATTATTAATGAAACAGATCGACCACAGACATTAGAAAAACTACTATAGAAATTTCACGGTACAGCTATTTATTCCACATTAGATTTGAAATCGGGATTTTGGCAAATTCAACTTCATCCGAATTGCAGAAAATACACAGCATTTCTCTGTTTTGGCGACTGTTATCAATTTTGTAAATTACCGTTCGGGTTAACTATTTCTTCAGCAGCTTTTATTCGCGGTTTGAACACAATACTTCCGACAGAACTTAAGGACAGAATCACGACGTACGTAGATGACATTCTTATTGCAGAAGCTAACTGGACTGAACACAATCTGATTCTAGAACGACTGTTACAAACTTTTCATGCTCAAGGACTCACAGTTAATCTCAGTAAATCGCATTTTGGCAAAACTTCTATAAAATTTCTTGGACACGTAATTTCAGCAGAAGGCATTGCGCCTGATCCGGAAAAACTTCAAGCTCTACGTGACATTACTGTTCCTACGACGAAGAAGCAACTACGCAGTTTTTTGGGCTTAATTAACTTTTTCCGTAAATTTATTCATCACTCTGCTTTAGACACACCTAGATTATGCCAATTAACAGGTAAAAATGCTATTTGGTCATGGGATAAGCAAGCACATTCTGAATTTCTGAACCTGAAAGAAGCCTTGTTGAATGCTCCACTTTTATCGCACCCAGATCTTACCAGAAATTTTTCCATTGCCACCGACAGTTCTAACACCGCTTTAGGCGTACATATTTTTCAGGAAATTGAAGAAGATGGCTCTACAGTAATCAAAAACATCGCATTTGCAAGCCGCATTCTGTCACCTGCTGAACGAAATTATTCCGTTACAGAACTGGAAACGTTATGTGTTGTGTGGGCTTTTACGAAATTTAGGCACTTTCTTTATGGCAGACATAGCACCGTTTACACAGATCACAGAGCGATACAATTTTTACTTTCGGGTAAATTCACTCACGACAGATTAAGCAGATGGAAGCTTTATTTGCAAGAATTTAATTTTACAATAGTTCACATTCCCGGCACACAAAATGTTATAGCAGACGCACTATCTCGTTCTCTCAGCAACAATCAGCATGACATCGCAACCAACTTCTGCAAAGCAAATTTCAGCGTTATGTACATTCAGCAAGTTGCATTTGTAAATTTTATTTCGTCGTCATTACAGGACATAGCAAAAGAGCAAAATAAAGACAACGTGTGGAAAGAAATTAAACACCTCTGGCAAAATAAGAATAATGTTACGATTAGAAACCACTACACTGTACGCAATGACATTCTATTTCGCCGCTCTCATCCTGACAGCAACAATTGGTTATTATGCATTCCTGACGAACTGGTTAACAAATTAATATGGTATACTCATTTAAGCTATGCACATTACGGAGCCAGAAAATGTTTTCTTATACTGAGACATAACTGTTCTTTTGCCAACATGGAGAAACGTATACGACGAGTTTTAGCGTCATGTAACATTTGCCAGAAAGCTAAGTCAGACACCACTTCACATATTCCTCCATTATATCCCATTGTACCTGTTAAATTAAGACATATGGCCGCAGTAGACATTTTTGGTCCAATTCTGAGAACTAACAGAGGTTTTTGCTACATCTTTGTCGCTGTTGAACTCACTTCAAAATTTGTTACTTTCACTCCGTTACGCAAAGCAACTGCTAAAACTGTTTCGAAAGCATTTGTAAAACATTTTCTATTTCATGTAGGGCATGTGATGAGAGTAATTTCCGATAATGGATCGCAATTTCGTTCTGCTATATGGACACGCATGTTACGAGCTAGAAACATTTCTCCGATCTATATATCCAGGTACCATGCTTCTTCGAACCCTTGTGAACGATTAATGAAAGAAACTGGTAAACTGTGTAGAATATACTGCCACAAAAGACATATTGATTGGGACACACACATATTCTCATTCCAAGATGTAATTAATTCCATACCAAATGAATCCACTAT
The DNA here is from genome assembly GCF_023898315.1 of Schistocerca nitens. Taxonomy (NCBI): domain Eukaryota; kingdom Metazoa; phylum Arthropoda; class Insecta; order Orthoptera; family Acrididae; genus Schistocerca; species Schistocerca nitens. Next base: position 80,693,386 of record NC_064621.1, on the reverse strand, counting down.
GCTATCTCCGTCTGTTATACTGAAAAATGCTGAACCACCTAACAAAATTAAAGAATTAGTACACTTTCCTACATCTCGTCGATTACGACACCATGAAATAATTAACATTGCGCTGAACAACATCAAACGTGCCGCAGAGCGCCGGAGAACACAGCAAAAACAGGTTTGTACACGCCGTGACTTTCACATTGGACAGAAGATATTAGTACGTACACACTATTTATCCAGCAGAATAAAAGGTAAGTGCAGTAAATTTGAACTTCTATACGCAGGTCCATATCGGATTCGCAGCATTCCTCACCCCAATGTTGTACACGTCGAAACTTTGAGAACCAGGAAAAGTAAGGGCAACCACCATGTGTCGAACATTAAACCCTTTATTGAATGAAACCACTTTATGATTTAACATGCTATGATGCCATTTACTAATTTTTACGACCACTTATGAAATTATAATTATGTGACTACTTATTGATGACTATCGTATTTTTTCTTGGCAAGTGCCTGGCAAGGTAAGGTTAGCAGGTCGCTCTTCTTGTCGTTACACATCAGACCGTGCATATTTTCCAGATGAATTTACACATTTTATGACCACTTATGCAATTATATTCACATGATTAATTATTGATGACTATCGTATTTTTTCTTGGCAAGTGCCCGGCAAGGTAAGGTTAGCAGGTCGCTTTTCTTGTCGTTACACATCAGACCGTGCATATTTTTCCAGACAAACCTACGTATTTTATGAATAATTATACAATTCTATTGTAAGTAGGCTGTTTATGTTTTCTTATTGGTAACGCCACGTAGCGCTGTATAAAAAATCACTGGCTGTGCTGTGTGCAGCCTGTGGCCAATTTGCATTGTTGTAATACTCGCCATTGTAGTGTTAGGCAGCTGGCGGTGAACAGCGCGTAGCGTTGGGCAGTTGGAGGTGAGCCGCCAGCAGTGGTGGATGTGGGGAGAGAGATGGCGGAGTTTTGAAATTTGTCATGAACTGCTATATATATATATATATATATATATATATATATATATATATATATATATATATATATATATATATATATATGATGACTATTAAGGTAAATACAACGTTTGTTCTCTATTAATATCTTTCATTTGCTAACTATCCCTATCAGTAGTTAGTGCCTTCCATAGTTTAAATCTTTTATTTAGCTGTCAGTAGTGGCGCTTGCTGTATTGCAGTAGTGGGAGTAACCAAGATTTTTGTGAGGTAAGTGATTTGTGAAAAGTACAGGTTAATGTTAGTCAGGGCCATTCTCTTGTAGAGATTATTTAAAGTCAGATTGCGTTGCGCTAAAAAAAAAAAAATATTGTGTGTCAGTTTAAGCACAGTCTTGTATAATTGTTCAAAGGGGAAGTTTCATATGGCTACCCTGCCAGGATACCTCACTGGAATCTTCTGATTTTTTTTCTTGTAGTTTGTGTAATTAGTGTAGCTTTTGTTTATTGCTAGCACGTAATTGTAGAGAAAATCTCCTTTGTAGTTGCAGTCTTTCATTGTTGTACAGTAAAACAGTTGTTGCATGCATGTAGATTTGCACCAAGTATTTCGCAGCTGCAATTAACTACATATTATTTTCAGTGCTATGTTAATGTGTTCTCTTATTTTTGCTCTTCAAATTGTGCTTTTCTGTGTTATCATGTGGAATATTGTGACAATAATGGCGTGTGAAAAACGTAACACTAGGCTCCAAAGTAAACTGAGAAATGACAGCGAAGACGAAAGCAGTGTGTTAGCGCCACCGAGTAATGAATTAACTGATGTTCAAAGTAATAATTTGGTAATTGTGCGTAGAGAAATGGAGTGGGTGGCAAACAATGGCGTATACAGTGAAACAATTAGTGAGCAGGGAAGCATTATCGATCGGTCGGTCGGCAACAGCTCGCCTCAGGAATCCGAAATGACAGGACACAATTTCGCAAATACTGTAGATTCAGGTTCTGGGTCATCACCGTTTTCTCAAATGAGTCAAGGCACATTTTCTGCTTGTCAAAATGTGAATGTTGCCGGTGAAAATGCACTGCCAAAAAGCATAGAGAAACAGATTCCAGACACTAATACATTATTATTGCAATTAATGCAACAAATGGAACAAAATCAGAGACAGATGGGACAAAATCTCAAAAAGTTAGACACAGTGGATCAAAATCTCAAAAAGTTAGACACAATGGAACAAAATCAGAGACAAACACAGCAACAGTTAGACACAATGGAACAAAATCAGAGACAAACACAGCAAAAGCTTCAAAAGTTAGACTCATTGGAACAAACTCTTGAACAAACACGTGAAGATTTAACTACTGAGTTACATAACATTGAATCGAAATGTCAAAAAGTCTGTAATGACGTAAAAACACAAATTTGTGAGCATTTCCAACCTATTTTTTCGCGGCATGAAAATGCACTACAGAATCACGAAGCAGCCATAAAAGAACTTCAAACTACTGTTCACGAAAATCATGCGACCTTGCAAGCTAAATTTGACTCAGTTGCATCTACCGATTCGGTTACGCAACTTGCAAAAACTCAGGAAAACCTCTGAAACTTGGTTCAGAAAAACACACTGAGGAAATGTGTTCACTATCGGAGAAAGTAGCCGAACTTTCGGATCAGTTCACTAACTTATCTACGAAGGTAGATGATAATCTGAATGACACAAAACCGGTAGTCTTTAATGACACAGAAGAGAGCGAACAAATTAGGAAACTGAAACAAAATCTGAATCAAATTAATACGCAACACCAAAGAGAAATCCGCGAAGTACAAGATCAGCTGACACAGGTAATACAAGAATTACGTATTTCAGAGGACACTCGCGCCCCAACACGGGAAGAGGGAATTAGAAATACAGAAAAGACGCAAAATAATAACACAGGGCATTTCGGAAGTTATGAAATAAACTGGCAATGTGCACCGAATTTTGAGATGGAACGGCCGACACGAACTAACAATGACCGATATGCGACTCGCCGACATGATGATTTTGACTATAAGCTGTTCATTACTACACGTAAATTCAAAACGTTTAAGAATTCTGCCAACGACATTCATCCACAAGTGTGGCTCCATCAATTCTCTCATTGTTTTCCTCCCAACTGGTCATTAGAACACAGATTAGAATTTATGTGTGGCTACTTAGAGAATGAACCAGCTGTAAGAATGCGATCGGTCATTCACGATTGCCACAGTGAAGGAGAATTTTACCATGCCTTCCTCTCAGCATATTGGTCTCACATAATGATGAAACATTTCGAACAATCTGAATTCTCCAGTCTTGTGAAATATTTTGAAGACATGTTGCACAAGAATCAGTATCTTTCAAACCCATACAGCCCCTCAGAACTCATCCGAATTTGCTTAATCAAACTGCATGAACATTTACGACATATTATTTTAGCAGGACGTTGCAAAGACGACATTGAAGCTTTCCAGGGACTCCTACAAGAATTAGAAATTGACATGGACAGTCGCCGGATGCGAAAACAGGAAAACAAACACTACAGGTCACATACGTCACAATTCCGTGACGACAGAAACAATAACTGGACACGACAAGGCTATTCTTACAACGCATATCGTGACCAAAACAGACATCACCCGTATGACAACCGTTGGCAGAATAATAGTTACAGAGAAAGATCGCATTTCCGTAGTAATGAATATGACAGAGATAACCACATAAACAGACAATATGGGAACCAAAACAATTATTATCAAGGGAGACAGAATAACTTCAGACGCAACAGTTCGGCGCACAGTTACGATTCAGGGAGAAATCCTCAACAACTTGACGGACAAGAAAGAAATTATGAAATCTACCGACATGAAGACAGACGAGATAATCATAACGACAGACCTGAATTTCATCAGAACTGGCGGGATTCAAACAGAGCAGGGCACTTTCGACAACGTGAATTTGTAGAAGCTAGGTCTCCTAATCCCAATAACGGCGCGCGCCAACAAAGAGACAGACAATGACTCGCACAGCAGGCAGCCGCGTGCGCCCGCTGGCTCAGGGAAAAATAACATAGACGCTAACGTTGAGAAAAATTCCAGTATTCTTTACCGACATATACCACTTGACAATTGCGTTAAAGTTGAAACTCTGCGTACTAGGAAGAGCAAAGGGTTACACCATATTTCACATGTAAAACCGTTTATTGAAAAATAATCTGCTTTTTAACTTTGTCTTCGCCATAAAACTTTTCACTTCACATTTCTAGTATGCTTTGTCAGACTTAAGAAACTGTTAACATGCAACACTGTTTAAAGTTAAATATCCAGTCAAGAATCAAGAGAACTTATTTAAACAGAAATTACGAATGCATTGTTATAGTGAACAGACGACACAGTGTTGTATTTGTACATTCTTGCTTGTTAGCTGCACGATTACATAACGACTATCAGGCTTACATAGGACACATACTGGTAAATGAGATTTTAATGCAACATTTTGGTTTACTTGAAAATACATTCTCGGTTTAAAGTACTTTCTGAGAGATACCAGATGACACAGAGGTTAGTTTATGTGACAGCTACCCGATTTTATCACGACGCTACTAATGAGTGACAATTTACAATGTTGCTTTTGCGGTGTATCTGTTTTATATCTGCACAGTTTTCTGAATTCTTCTGGAAAGAAAAACATGTTTTAGTAGTAACTTTTGTGGTATAGCAACAATGAGACAGCCTTTTTCGTGGCACAACAATACGTTACAGTACAGTACTTTCTTCATCACAACAATAAGCGTAATAACTACGACATCTATACACAAAGCATTTCACTTTTGTTTATCATGAGGTAAGTAAATCGCCTTCTGCAGAACTTAGCTTTCGGAGGACGATAACTATGACACTTCCACAGAGATTATCTTACAACAAGACGCACAGTTTAGCGCTACAGTACACGTATTTGAGTGATTAATTTTGTTCTTAAAACATTTATTTTTAAAGATTTTTGGATTACAAAGAAAGTTTTCCATGATACATTTCATTCCATTGCTGTAATCTGTAACACCTGAGGGTATAATTACATTAATCCTCAGGGGGGTACACACTTACTTTGTGTATCATGTGTTTGGCAAGCACAAGGAGCCCTAGCTAATATGGTATTTGCTTATACAACTTTACACATCGGTACCATATTTCTCCAACACAGTATTACACAGCTATCAGATCATTTAACTGAGAGACAAACATTTTTTTACTACGTCAGTGACAGATGTTTACGCAATTACACAGTTGGATACCTTCACACTTATGAAATTGTATTTTGTCTGTACTTTGTAAACTGTTCATATTTTTTCGGAACCATTGTGATACTATGAGAGCTTTGAATGATGTATTTGGTATGAGATCATGATTTTTAAGGTACGTTTGAGGTAGATGACACTATTGGAATGAGCAGAGAATATGTTTTAGGGTTTTGAAATTATTGCAGAAAGCTACGACGTTTTTGAGATTTGACTGAGGTGTTACGATGTTATTATTACGGCGACGATGTGTATTATGTTGTTGAGGTATGTTTATTATCAATGAGATGATGCTATATGAGGAATCTGATTATACTACGTATGTTACGATGAAATATTGAAGTGTCGACGAATATGTATATGTATAATAAGGTAAGGAGTAATGAATAGTGTTTAGGGACTGTGGTTTGTGAAAAAGGATGTTGGAAACCGAGAAATCGTACTTTAAGGTTATGAAATGTGTGTAAATGGGTGCATGTATCACAATGCCGACGAAAATTTTTTTGGAGACTGTTATATCAATAACATTTTGTTTCTACACATTTGTAACCAAATTCTCAACCTGTGAATTTTTTTATATGAGACTGCCACTGTAGCGGAAACTGCTGTCGTAAATATTTGAGTAAGAAAGGTAAGTTACCGTGACGTAATGCGTTGCGAGCGGCCAGGTGTGCCAGCCGCCTGGAGAAAAAGCCATTAGGTGAAAAAAAAAGAGGCCATTAACCTCGCTTCTGCCATTCCTTTGTAGAAAGCATCGCAAAAACGACACGGTCGAACTTGAAAAAATATGATTACACTGTGGAGCTCTTAATTTATGATATTTACAGAAATGCCTAATGAAATGACGAGAAATATTTTTACATCTGCACACCTGATTATGACAAGCGTCTTTCTACGAGAGTTGAGAGATTTTCTGTACTACCTTATGAATGATGTTTCATGCCTTCCTTTGTACATATTTACTCATTTTGTTTAATATCTAGTTTCTAGCTGCACTGCAGCATTGGTTAAAATAAAATTTTATAGATGTACTAATATAGTTATTTTATGCCTACAGATCCAGTCAATAAGAAATTTATGATCTACTTCCAAGAAAACGAGGGCACATAAATAGACATTTCCCTTCACAGGAATTTCATAAATAATTTCTTTACGATTTGGTAACTTATCTGCTAGTGTAAGTTCTCGTGATGCATCACTCTAGTGTTAAGATGTGACATAGGTATTAGACATGGCCATTTTTAGTGTAATATTTTTTCTGCTTGAGCTATGTCATGTTTGGATATATGTTTTTTTTTTATTTGCTGCTGCTGTTTGCCAGGCATAGTGCTGCTGAATTTTAATTTGTGTTACTCTGTTAAGCCAGTTTTACTACTGATTTATTTTTCTTGTTTGCTGCTCATTGCGTAATATTAGCTGTAATATTGCTGCTTGCTTGGCCAATTTGAATATTTTGTCATTGCTATTTGTGTTAATTGTTTTGTGCTGCTGCAGTGCCTCGTCCCTTAGTTTAGCATCTGAGCTCAGTAGATTTAAGTTAGCTTAAGAGGGGGTAGACTATATAAGAACCTAACTATGGAGAATAGAGAAAGAATGCTTTGAAAGTTATATGAAAACGATTTGGGCCTAAATGAGTATTGTACAATGAGCCATATTTATTTTGAAAGAAATATGGTTAGAATACAGAAAAGAGGTACAGATAGGACTTTTTGGGAATAATGATGAACGAAGGGAGATCTCCAAGAACAAAACAGGTTTTGTTCGCAAAATACTGCAGTACTAAAAGTTACACTGAAAACGAACCCTGTCCTTTCCATTGTGTTATCCCCCTACGTGTTTGTGTACCCTTGTGTATTTGTGTTTATCCTGTCTTTATGTGTTTAGCTGATGAGAGCTATGTTGTAGAATTTTTCTAATACTATGTTATTTACTTTGTAAAGATGTTTAGACATTATTTATTCTGTTCTGTTTTAATGCACATGTGTGAAGTTGATGTTTCGAAAGTCATTCTGATCTTTTATGTATGTACTCATGTCATAATTCCTGTAACACTGATGTATATGTTATTTCGATTCTTTTGTAAAGCCCCTATTACTACAAATGTTATCTGTATTGTTATGTTCTTTAATGAAGTATTTTGTACCTTTGTAATTGTATTCTTATGTTATAAAATTGTAATTGACACCAGTTCATCAAATTAAGTAACTTGTAAGTTACATTTCACTGCACACGTTTCTGTTGGTCATAGTATATGGACAATATGTGAGAAGTAGGGACTGTTAGTGTTTGCATGTGTGTTAATAATTCAGCAAGGGACTGGTTAACAGCATTGCTGGTTCTCAGGACAATTCAAAAACTTTGTGAGTGCACAAGTGGTGGTTATGGACTTGATATATTATCCGCAAGACTCTTCAATGGTGATTGTGCACCTGCACAGTCACAACAGATGGCTGCTGGCCATCTCTACAAGGACTACAGTGGGTCTGCATCTTTGATGACCCACCAGTACCATTATCTCCACAAGGACTACAGTGGGTCTACTGATGATCCATCAATACCATTATTTCTACAAGGACTGCAGTGGGTCTGCACCTCTGGTGGCCCACCAATACCGTAATCTCTACCAGGACTACAGTGGGTCTGCTCTGTGATGACCTACCCACCAATACTCTTCAAAACTTCGACTGACTCCGCTGTGGGTTTGCTCTGTTGTGGCCCATTACCTGTCAGCATGTCAAGAGTCAGCACTGTCTTTCCGTTGGAAGGACAACGCTACTTCTTCAAGACTGCATGGAAATCCACTACTTCTGTGTGCGTTTTCTTTTACTGCTCAGACTTTGAGAAAAACACTGCAATGTGATGAATGATCAGGACTGTCTTTATGGACTGTGAGAAAATTTTAGCTTTTGACCAACATTGTATCAATAAGTGTGTGCATTTGATTTCTTTGTTATTGTAATTACGATTATGAAAAATTTTAACAAATATGTATTGCCCAGTGCCCAAACCAATTTGTAAAATTTTTTGTGGGGAGCATGGGGGCTATGTAAGTAGGCTGTTAATGTTTTCTTATTGGTAACACCACGTAGCGCTGTATAAAAAATCACTGGCTGTGCTGTGTGCAGCCTGTGGCCAGTTTGCATTGTTGTAATACTCGCCATTGTAGTGTTAGGCAGCTGGCTGTGAACAGCGCATAGCGTTGGGCAGTTGGAGGTGAGCCGCCAGCAGTGGTGGATGTGGGGAGAGAGATGGCGGAGTTTTGAAATTTGTCATGAACTGCTATATATATATATATATATATATATATATATATATATATATATATATATATATATATATATATATATATGATGACTATTAAGGTAAATACAACGTTTGTTCTCTATTAATATCTTTCATTTGCTAACTATCCCTATCAGTAGTTAGTGCCTTCCATAGTTTAAATCTTTTATTTAGCTGTCAGTAGTGGCGCTTGCTGTATTGCAGTAGTGGGAGTAACCAAGATTTTTGTGAGGTAAGTGATTTGTGAAAAGTACAGGTTAATGTTAGTCAGGGCCATTCTCTTGTAGAGATTATTTAAAGTCAGATTGCGTTGCGCTAAAAAAAAAAAAAAAATATTGTGTGTCAGTTTAAGCACAGTCTTGTATAATTGTTCAAAGGGGAAGTTTCACTATGTAGTGACGTATTAATTTTATCAAATTCTCTCTCCATTAAAGTCTTTAATTCTCGCCTCTATTAACTACACTACATACAAGCTGAACACAACGAACGTCACATTTTGTCTTTCTTATGTACGTACGATTGTTTTCATGTTTTGTTTGTATGCACTGTGAAATAGTAAAGGTATAACACACACCAGTTGACTTTGACATTTTTTGCCCTAAGATATCTCAACATCGTGACTGTTTTACATTTTTTTTTTTTTTTCTGCTGCATTGTGATATTCTCTGTTCATTTCTGCCTTTGAACACTGTCTATGCTTTTGACATATTACGTTTTCTGTCATGTTATGCTGTATGCTTAATTATGTCACCATAAACCAGTCATTATTTAGGGTATGTGATTTAAATGCAAGACATTAATCTTTGTTCATCAATTTCAGAAAGAAATGATGCGTGAAAGAAAGAAATTAAACAGAAATGGGAATTTCACCTACGGAATAGACGAAAGAAGATACAAAAACCTTATGAGGAAGAGTAAATGGGTCAGAATTAACAAGCATTAACAAGAATATACTATACACATCGTAGAATAGCAGTCTTAACTAATTTTTTCTTTCAGAATACAAGGCGATTGATGCAGGCTGTCAGACAGAACTACACATCTTAGTTTTAGTGATGAAATATGCTAGAGATAAGGAATAGTTGTGTAATGAGTAATGAAGTGATATTTGCAGACGATAATGAATGCTGATGAAGAGTAATGATGAACAATATGCTACTATGAACTATGAAGTTTTTCTTTACAGGTGATGATAATAATGAAGTTATGATAATATGGATAATGAAGTGATGGATAATGAAGTTTTTTCTTTAGAGATGAGGATGATTTTGAAGTTTATGTATTTATGCTCTGTAGTTATTTAAGTATTTGTTGCAGTTCGCTTTGACAGCAGGTGTTATATTGCATAGTTTGATGACTGAAGGTTTTGGAAAGGACAGCTATGGAACACATTTTTATACACATTTCACTACCTGTTAATTCGAAGTTCACTACTTTTCAGCATAGTATGCGTTTCTTCTTTCAACTCAATAATCCATGTTGTATTTTTTTCCAGGAGAAGCTTTTCATGATACTTACTAAACTTGTTACTTATTAAACCTGTGCTAGTACTTGCATTTTTTTTACCCAGTTGTGTCTATCACTTATAAATGTGATCACATATACTTCCTTGTTTCATAACCTTGCTACAGCTGACTCATGACGAATGATGTTACACATTTTCATTTACAGGAACAACCCAGAAGCAATTTTTTTTTTCTTTTTCTCTTCTTGCTTTCCCTTATAATTACCCAAAGCAATGCATTGCTAAGAAAAAAAATGTATCACCAGTTCCAAATAATGCTACCTATTTAAGAGAGTTCTGAATAATACTGAATGATGAACAATGTTTTGTACTATTCAATACTTGCTGGCCAATGAGTGCCAATAATTAGTATAACTAAATGAATTATGTTAATACTATGCCATTCATTAGCTCCTGTTTTCAATGATGACTTTTGATGTTTTGTAACTGGCCAATGACTGCCAATAATTAAAAATGTTGTACTATTCAATACTTGCTGGCCAATGAGTGCCAATAATTAGTATAACTCAATGAATTATGTTAATGCTATGCCAATAATTGACTCTCCTTTTCAATGATGACTTCTGATGGTTTATAGCCAGCCAATAAGTGCCAATGTTCACTATAATCAGTTAATTTTATGAACATTACTCTGTCATACTAAATATGCTTTGTAACTGGCCAAGGAATGCCACTGTTTATTGTAATACGATTACCCATGATGCCAATAATTGCTATACTCAGTTAATTTTATGAACATTATTCTGTAATACTAAATACATGGTACAGAAATGTTCAATAACTGGGCTATGAATGCCGCAAACTACTAATGTAATTCTCAATGAAGACTCCTATGTGACTTAATGTCCTTCACCTACTGACCCAACTACCCTGAATTACTGCAATATCCATTTGTCCTGTCCATCCTCATGATCATGGAGCACTATATTTGGTTTTTGCACTAATTCTACGTTGGTGTGCCTTGTAAGAGCGTGGTGTTGACACGTCATGCTGTCCACCACCGTGAGCGATGAAGACATTATTATGGTCCCACTGTTTGGTGTACCTGATGTACTGCCAAAATGATAACATGGAATATTACTACGACATTTCAGTGTCTTGGCTACGCTGGTAAATACTTCTGGGAAAAGAACTTCCGATTGTCTCACTTGATGTTGTACTTCTGTGGAAAGATATGGACTTTCAGTGCAGATGCGTGCAACCTAAGTGCTACAACCATGACGCAATCCTTCCTATTCCTTTCCTAATTCTTGTAAAATGAAAAAGTCATATATAGTGCGTGTGCACTTCCTTTCATTTGTTAATAACATCAGTTGTCGTGAAATTACTAAAGACTTCTATAGTGCATGTGCACTTTATTACACTCCTTGATTTGTTTGTTTGTCGTAAAAATATTAGAGAGTTTTACAGTGCGTGTGCACTTTATGCCATTTGTACTCGTTACGTATACATTTTGTGGTTTTCTGATATGTTCTGTACTACAGTGCGTGTGCACTTTTGTCATTTATTAATACATTTTGTAATTTGATGATATATTCTGAACTACAGTGCATGTGCATTTTTGTCATTTTGTTAACATGATTTCTACTCATTGTATATATATTTTGTCATTACCTGATATGTTCTGTACTACAGTGCGTGTGCACTTTTGCCATTTGTTAATATGTTTTGTACTTAACTTCAGTGTGTGTGCACTTTATGCCATTTGTACTCATTACGTATACATTTTGTGGTTTTCTGATATGTTCTGTACTACAGTGCGTGTGCACTTTTGTCATTTATTAATACATTTTGTGATTTGATGATATATTCTGTACTACAGTGCGTGTGCACTTTTGTCATTTATCAATATGATTTGTATTCATTGTATATACATTTTGTAATTTGATGATTTATTCTGAACTACAGTGCATGTGCATTTTTGTCATTTTGTTAACATGATTTCTACTCATTGTATACATATTTTGTCATTACCTGATATGTTCTGTACTACTGTGCGTGTGTAATTTTGCCAATTGTGAATATGTTTTGTATATATTTTGTCTTTGCCTGATATGTTCTGTACTTGGTGCATGTGCACCACATTTAATTCATGTTCTAATTAATTAATTAAGAAAAAAATTGTTGCTCATGGCAAGTCCAAATGACTCACCATCGCTGCCAAATTTTTGCCGCCCCAGTGGAGGGTTATGAAACGCGTATGTATTCAGTACAGCGATGGCGAGGCATGACAGAATCTCTGACCAAAGAGTTATTTATCGTTGCTAGTCTGCGCTTGACCGCGCGAGAGTTCAGTGCAGTTGCGGTCGAGTTGCGAGAGAGTTCAGTTGTACGTAGCGAGTCGCGAGAGCATGTAGTTGCTAGTTGCACTCAGTCAGTGCTAGTAGCACGCGCGAGACAGTCGGAGTTGTGTGTGAGGGGTCGGCGGGCGTCGACATGGCCCTCTGGTCAAGATTCAGGACGAGGTATATTTTTTAAATAAGGTAATGAAGCAGCATTGCGCACATCTGATAATGTAATGTATCTTAACTGTAATTAATTTGTCCAAGAATTGCCCCAATAATAATTTTGTTTTCAAAGCAATTTTTTAAGAAAACAATCATTTGAATTGAAAGAAAGTTTCCCATGCATTTCCTTAAAGAAAAGTTTCACTTAAATTCAAAGAATATTTGCGATGCATTTCCTCCAAGCTATGGCGAAAAATAAGAGCAGATGCAGTTTTACTGGGGTAAGAATTTTGAGTTTAATCAGGGCCTAAGATCGACATTTCGGTCTATTTGCGTTTTCATTATCACTGAGATTTCTTTTTTATTGAATTGACTTTCATTTTTGTGGGGAGCTTACACATGGCTCAGATTGCTAGTTCACATTTATTGGCAGTGTCATTAAATTTCATTGCTGGGACGTTACACTAGGTTCTATTCTCATTAACATTTAAATATTGTATTTCGAAATTTTGCGGGGAGGTTACAAAGAATATGCATAGCATTACACAAGGACGGCAATACCCTGCAAAAACTGACGTACCATACAACTGGTGTTATCCTGCTGGGAAAAAAATTTCGCAATACCACTCGAAACCAGCGACAGAAACACTAAAAACTCTACCCTACACCTATAAGCTAGGAGGAAAAAGGCTGGGATGTAAGGTACAATCTTTATTCTTTTTGGTGGGGAATACGTTCAACTGACTATATGCTTGTGATGGACAATGAGGAGATTAAAAAGTATATTACCTGCCAGCATACAGTATCTATCGCTGTTTGACGTCAGAGTTCACTACACATGCCTACTAAAAACAACCCTAAAGCCCAGGTAACCAAAGCCAATACACGCTATCACAGCGGATCGAAAAAAGACGTCACAGCTCTAATTACACCTCGAAATTGTCATGAAAAAACAAAAACAGCACTAGTATTGAATGGTTCATAATACAACACGTTGTGGGCTTTCAAAAAAAAAAAAGAAAAACTAATGGTGGCCCTCAACTACTTACCCTCAGACTCAGAGTTGAAATATTAAAAGTTTTGTCTGGTTTCGTTGTCTAGGGACTGGGACATGTAGTTGCCGCATTACAAGCCAAATACTGCTGAGTCTACAGTATACAATATGAATATACTCATGACTCGAATGGTCAAAGGTTCCTATCACTCCGCAATTGCGGATTTTGAATGTAACTTATAAATTTATAAATGGAAGATTACAATTTAAAAAATGTGCAGGTACTATTTTTAACGACTTTAAATGATGAGTATGATAGCAGAAGTACCTTTAAGAATGCTGTTTATTACTGGAAAACACTTATTGGTGTCGATGGTTCAGCAATTAAATGAAATATAAGTTGAATAACAGGGAAACAATCGATTTCTACTTCAGATAATTATCTACGAGCAATAACATAGCTCTTGAGATATTCACTTCTAAATGCATACTACGTCCTCACTGCAGAGCCCATGGAAATCTCACAAGGGCACAAGTCGGCACTACGAAATATTTCTATCTGCTACGACCACGCCCAAACTGCTCAACACTCTCCAAGTACTTCCTGCGATCGTCCGTTGCGCCTTCCCGTCCCGCACTCTTCTGTGTCCTGTGCTACTCGATGCTCCTCCCCCACTTTCATACAGTCTCTCCATTGACTTCGGTAGTCGCCTACCATAGTAACGAGCGCTGTGATTGGCTAGAGCGCTCCCGCCATGTCTTCAAGCCAATGCACACTCAAAAACATATTGAAACACATATGAAATACTGGATTTACACCGCACGGAGTGGCCGGAGTGGTCACGTGGTTTGAGGCGTCATGTCACGGACTGCCCAGCCCCCGCCCCCTCCCACCAGAGGTTCAAGTCCTCCCTCGGGCATGTGTGTGTGTGTGTGTGTGTGTGTGTGTGTGTGTGTGTGTTGTTCATAGTATAAGTTAGTTTAAGTTGTGTGTAAGTCTAGCGGCCGAAAACTCAAGCAGTTTGGTCCCTTAGGAATTCATACGCATTTGAACATTTGAACTGGATTTACATTTAAATAACTTGAAATTAAATAAACATTCCTACAGCTGGACCATAAACACACTCTAACACACATTATTAAATACATAAACAAATCCAATAAACATATATCAGAGGAATAGAATCAAAAGTAGGGCAGTAGGCTAATGTCTCTGTGCTTTCTTAAACACAGTTAATATTTGACTAATTTCTTCATGAATAGTATATATCGGATATAAACAAAGACATAGATGAATAAATACATTTATAAGCATTCTGCAACCGTTTTTTCGTGTAGCTGTGGATCAATAGTAATCGGCCATTTTGACCTCCTATAACTAATGTACTATTCAAGTTACATGCCTGTAATTCATACCAATTTAGGTTTACACTAATAGCTGTCTAGAGACATGTCGATCCACAAAATCGGATGAACCGTTTAGATTCTGGAAATACGTTGCTTGGTGTTACTAGTATAATTTACAGTCAGATACTAAACATGAAACTAATAAAGATATTGAAAATCTGATTACACCATCAGAATTGTCGTGCAAATATTGGTAATGTACATCTTTCTGTTTAAGGGATCATGATTCCTCTGGCTATTATTAACTGCTACATGAACTGTGAAATGCCTGCCATTATGGTTTCACAAAGTCCGCCATCTTTGGCACTCCCGGCATACAAATCTCCTTCATCGACACATAACCCATTCCTTGACACAGTGTCAACGTGGAATTCCCAGTCACTTGGTCGGCCTGGACCACGCGCTGGGGCTACCCCTCTTGCTCTGGCTAATGTTCAGCACCACGTGGTTGCTGACGAGCCCCAACTTGCAGAGTGGCCCATGCGGCCACACAAAATCCAAACTTAGAAAATTTTCAGGGCGCCACAACTCACCTGTTACCTCACGACATGAACTGGTGAAAATCGTCGTCCTAAAAGACTGCAGTTGAACTCAATGTACAATCACAAACTGCCGAAAATTCACCTACGGGATGGAAGGACCAAGGCAGCT
The DNA here is from genome assembly GCF_023898315.1 of Schistocerca nitens. Lineage (NCBI taxonomy): Eukaryota > Metazoa > Arthropoda > Insecta > Orthoptera > Acrididae > Schistocerca > Schistocerca nitens. The sequence goes on along the minus strand of NC_064621.1, from coordinate 80,677,803 downwards.
ACTACACCAGCAGCCTCGCAACATGTGCCGGCTGCCGCCTGCCTTGATACAATTGCCCTTTGCTAATACAAAAGCAGGTATAGTTAACTAGGAGATAAAAGGGCGGCTTTCCCAAATGCATCTTGGTGGTGTAAATTATAGTGGCGCAGCCGCCCCTAATGGATAGGAGGCGCCGCTGTCACAAACTGGACAGGTCTCGAATGCCTCTTGGTCTGGAATGGAAAACACTTTTGGTTAACGTCAGGTAGGACACTCAAGCAGGGACCAAACGAGCGCCACAGTCTCGTATAAAACTCACCCACTGTTCTGCGATTTATTATTTAACGTTAACTCGACTCCTATAACAAAGCAACTATTAATAAAACTACGCCTCCCGATGAGTGGAGAGGTGTTAGCAGCTGATTTACAAGCAATCATAGAACACACAATGCGAGGTTATGTTGTGATCGTATGGATAGAACTGACATAAAATCGGTTGAATTGCGAAAAATGATGGGGGGAATACGAATAACTTGAGCGAATATACACCAAAATTCGCCGGCCGGAGTGGCCGAGCGGTTCTAGGCGCTACAGTCCGGAACCGCGCGACTGCTACGGTCGCAGGTTCTAATTCTGCCTCGGGCATGGATGTATGTGATGTCTTTAGGTTAGTTAGGTTTAATTAACTCTAAGTTCTAGGTGACTGATGACCACAGCAGTTAAGTCCCATAGTGCTCAGAGCCATTTGAACCAAAATTCGGGGAAATTGATGTAGTATTTGCGTATCTTCTGGTTTACATAGAACAATTTGTACACGGGAACAAGTATGCGACAGCAAGAGGAATCCTAGAATACATCGACATGGAAGCGAAGGGAACCAGGAAAGCAGTCATTTTTTTCTGTCAAGGCAGCATTATATTGTATGACTATTGAGGTAACAGTGACACATGCGAAGTGACTACTGTATACGACGCTTTTCAGGAAGACAGAGAACCATCTGCCTCTAAATTTACACGCATCTGCGTTAAAGGATAGCAAAGAGTGGACAGGTTAATCGATTGAGATGGAACTATAACGAACTACAATTTAATGGTAGATTGATGATGCATTCTAGAGAGGGAGAACTTGCTACAGGTCAATTTTTCCGCTGTTCTGTCAGGATGCATCAGTCGCATGACATAGTCTTTGTTCGACTGATATACAACCACGTGTTCTGTATGTGATTTAGAACACTGTCTACTCGCGATCGTTAATGGCAATCCTGTTGGTCATCAGAGGACTTGCATCTCATGTATGATGAAACGTGACACAACCCTCTAAACGAACTATGATTTATGTGATGTACTCCATCCCCCTGTCACATCTTAAGTGTCAAATAGGTACTTCACCTTCATAACTAAGATGATGCTAATTTATATAGGATTGATGCGGACATAGTATAATTTCTGAACCGTGATCGGATGTGGACAGTGGTCGCTATACATCTCTGGAAAGCTATATTGTGCTCATATAACACAGAGCCAATGTTTTAAGGAAGTAGTTTTTTCGTTTTACGTTTCGATAGCAGAGTTTAACGTAGAGAAACAGGGTTAAGGACGTATGTAATGCGCTTGAAATATATTTCTTACATTGGAATATTAACAGCGTTGCATTCCATATGACTGATAGGTCAGAAACGCAAGCGATTTAATATTATATCCTGTTTTTAAGTGCGGAACGTTGTAGCCTTAGGAGTGCGTGTATTTATGTTCTCTCTTACCAATACCATCCAGGTACTGATCCTAGACACTAGAACAATTCTTTAAGATTGCTAGCGTGGTTGATTTATGCAAAAATGCTTTGAACTAGATCCATCTGGAGCTTCATCATGCATAAAAATCACTTGTTTCTTGTCCTTCTTAACCAACTGCTATTACATCATAACACTTTCAAATCTGTTACTATCCATCGATAAGGAGTGCAAACCTCCTCTACATGGACACATCTCAAGAAATCTTGTGCACATGGATGGGTGAGGACTCGGCACTGTTTCAGTGCTAGCAATATGTTGAATGTAATGGTCTACTTCTGGTTGGTTGCAGATTAAATCGGTAATGGTGCTGCAGGGTGGCTTGGTCAATGACAGCGTGAGGGGGTCTTTCAGCCTCTAATTTTATCTTAAGACAGCGAGAATGATCTGTGAGTCCCATCGGCATAGAGATAGATCGTAAATTAAGCACTATGCTCGAGGTGTTAGAAATATTTAGAGTGCTGTCTGGTATACTTTGATGATGTATGTGTTCGAGAATTAACAATAAATGGACGTACTGCACAGTCATCTATCCACATTCGCAATGATACTCGCAAAGTGGAGAAAGGTTTGTTTAGCTATGATACCGAAATTGGGAAACATGCTGGCGCATCATTGGTCGGTGTTGAAGTTACTGTAAAATTGCTAAAATTGTTCACACTATCAACTGTGATGCTTATTATTTCAGTACATCTGGGGTGTCTTTTCCATCCCATCCATCCACTGGCATGCTGTTGGTTACCATATGATGATTGACTGACAACGCTTGTTTGAGCTGGAGAAAGAGTTTTGTGGAGGGGGACACCTTCTGGGGATGGCTAGCACTGAAAGAGTGATCGCGTACATGACTGCAATGTGAGGAATCAGTCAAAATGGATTGCAGAGCCATCAGCTATTCCATCACTCTGACAGATGAGTTTAAATGTAGAGGTCGTCTGTCACCTTCAAACTGTAGTTTGGAAACTCTCCACAATGCCGGAAAACTCTCCCAGTTTCCTTACGTTGTAACTAACTTTTATTTAAAATTATCCAGTATGTGTGCTGTGTTACAGTAGCTACAGTAACAACATGATTTACACCGTCTGACGGATGGTTTTCTGTGAGAGGCCATGGATCAGAACATTTTAATGTCAATTTAGAACTTGACTCAGACCTCGAAGTCGTGGCGGAAAAACAAAATGTATGGCTGTGTACAAAGCGTGTTACAGCAGAAAAAAAAAAAACAATGTTTCAAACAACGAGACAGGGAGCATCTCTTGCGACTTACAGTTCAGTCTGTAGGATATGATCATCCTACTACAGTACAGGTGATGAAACCTCAAACTGGTCTCTGCAGTTGATTAATACCTGTATTTTTAATAGGATCGTCACATGGGCTCGATGTGGTATTTGTTTTTGATATATGGGAGGAGAGAGATGTGGTAAAAATCTTATTGTATTTTCTATTGGAGCTTTTATATTTCGTAATTTTTCTCTGTTGGATGGTACAGAATAACGAAGATAGCATGTTTGGCTGATAGATGTGAATGGGCCCTGAGGGACGCGGATCTGTAGTACTTGTATGTAGTTTGGGGACACACCACAGTGCAGTATCAAAAATCCTCGTCCTTCTCCCAGTTCTTGTTTTCATCGAATGGTCAATACACAGTCCTGTCACAGTAACGCAGCTTAGCCTCTTTCTACATGTGTTGCAGTGGGTGGTAGATACAGTTTTCACTAACTTCTACTCAGTTCCGACTAAAATTGGAACGATCGCATGTGTACAGCTGCAGAAATGGCAGCAGTTGCAAGATGCATAGGGACTACCTAAAACGACATTGGAATTTTACTGTAGCAGACAGGTCCCAGAAAGGTGACTCTTTTCCAGATATGCGAGTGCCAGAAATACGATTCACTAGTGGCTGTAATCATTAAAGGACTTCTCCATAGGATCCAACGCATGTATATGCTTGAATGGGGAGACTTGAGTCCAAATCCTAGACAGAATTTCTAGCGGATAGCGTAGCACTAGAAATCTGAAAAGCTAGTGCACATTTCTTACGACTTCAATCAGCACACCACCTACTGTTTGTGATCCTTCTCAATCAACCATCACCTATACACAAGTCGATATATCACCGAACCTCTGGCATAACATCAAGATAGAATGCGTTACAAATACTGGAGAAATGTCTAGCGGCAGTGGCGTGAGGGAGTTGAAAATACCGGTTTCATACCATGTTCGTTAGCCGAATCACTTTGTGAATTCGGTAATTTTGAGGTTGCACCACTGGCGACGTATAACCGCACTGTTGGTCTGATACTATAGACACGGGCAATCACCATCTATATTCAGTCACATATTTGTATGAAAAAAAAACACTTCATTCTGAGGTAATGCCATACATCGATTTATGAAGCCACTATACCTTTTAACATGGATACATTTATGTACTTGTAGAACCAAGACCGCTTGTGATGGTAATATGGTTGTGTTTTTTAACATCTGACTGTTTGTAAGACGATTACGCCTCTCTTTCTAAGACACAGTGGTACCACTCGCAAGAAAAACTTATGAGACATGTCCACCCATTGTTGATTTTTGGTCAGTATTATTTCGTATCGCCAGCAATCAGTTATTGACTCAGTATACACTTAGTAGTAGGGGATGCATGATAGGTTGGCCATGAGCATCAGGCTTATAAAGTATGTGTTTGTGTTCTGACATGTTCAAAAGGAAATGACTGTGGAATACTGTGATAGCAAAGGGGAGAGTATGTGAAGTCTTAAGAATGGTACAGATATCTCTATTTCCAGACCCACAGCCATCAGCAGGGTGTATTTCCGATACTTGGCTCATTGTCGAATGTCGTTCAACTGAGACTGTAATCGAAACATTTACCGTATTTACTCGAATCTGAGCCGCACTCGAATCTAAGCCGCACCTGAAAAATGAGACTCGAAATCAAGGAAAAAAAATTTCCCGAATCTAAGCCGCACCTGAAATTTGAGACTCGAAATTCAAGGGGAGAGAAGTTTTAGGCCGCACTTTCAAATCGAAACAAAGTTGGTCCATTATAATATGAGACACAATTTAGGTCGAATGAATGACTATACAGCTACAGTAGTTAGGTTCGAGTCGTAAGCTTAGCAGTTAAGCTTTACCAGGTAGCCATTGCTATGCGTCAGGCGCTCCATCCGTATTTATACGGGTATCCTTCCTTTTTCACGTGCTTCGTCTGGTTTGAATTGATTGCTTATTTTTCTTTGATCTGATAAGTGCCGTTCTCTTTGTTACAGGTGTTTACGTCACTCTAAGCTGAAAATGCATTACTGTATTGTGTCATGCTTCGTTTGTCGCTTTCTGATAATGAGTGTTTATGGCCTGTCGCCGCTCGCTGCATGGCTTGCTTTTGTGCACGCTACCGCCGCTTACAATTTAAAAAAGAAAGAGAGAGAGAGAGAGGAATCGTCTCATTAGCGAAACAATGGCAAGAGACTGCTATTTGTTGTTACTTACACTGCTGCTTTCTTTGATAATGATCAACAAGAACCAAATAATAGACTGCGTGTGATAGAAAATGCTCTGAACGATAGTTTAGCGAAAATTTTTCTCCGTTTGAAAATCTTTGCAGACGCCTCTTTAGTACATTACATTCTGCACAGAAATTAGAGTCATCTTAGATTTAAGAATCTAGTCAATTGCCGTGCTTCATTTCTGACTGTATCACTATTAGGCATAAGAATAATACGGATATAAACATGACACGATATGTGTATTCTTCCGCGTTTGCTGTTGTCTCACTCTAGTTTCGTACTTTATTAGGCAGACAGGATTTAAATGAGATAGCTGAAAACACGAAAGAATACATGAAAAATGTTTATATTCGTATTATTCTTATGGTGAAGAGAATACTGCATCTGATTCACAAGTTCCTATTAGCAATCATCTCTTTCCACAGGTAGGAAAAAATTCAGAACGTAGAGTTTCCCATATTGACAAACATCCCAAACAGTCTTGCCAGTCGGATTTTCGTAGTACATTGAAATGCTGCTACATTCGAAGATGAACGATACGAAATTTGTATTTATTTTGTTGGATAATGTATGAAAATGCATTGGTCGAAACTCGGGGCAGAGGAAAAAGCTCGTCTTCCACCATTTTTTAAAAAAATTATTTACTGATGCAGAGGTTTTGGCGCCAGTATATATCTTTGTGCCTGCAAAGCATGCCTGTGTAGCACTACATATATTCGACGGCAGAAGTTAGTTGTGGCGGCACCTACCCACATTTTTCAGAACTTCCGCTTACTTTGCTCTCGATTCTAAGCCGCAGGCGGTTTTTTCGATTAGAAAAACCTGAAAAAAGTGCGGCTTAGATTCGAGTAAATACGGTAATTGTAGGTATAGGGATCAAATATATATGTGACCGATTTTTTAGGATGATGATTCTACCTGTGTGTGCCTGGCGTGCAGCGCCGGTGGCCTGTGACAGGAAAGTAGTTGGCTTAATCGTGTAGTCCTCTAGACGACCGAATAGCGAGCCAATACTTTTTATGTGTTCGACAGCTTTCGTGACCAAGTGGAAATTTGAGAAGATTCCGTATGGACATGTGTTTGCGCTGGGACATTATTCCCTCCAATGTAAAGTGTTCCACTGACTGCTTGTTCACATTTCAGGTATTTATTTAGTTGAGATAACGTCGACTGTGGTGTGTTCATCTAGCGGGTGAAAGATAGGTTGGCTGGTTCTCTAGATATGAGAAACAGCTTATTTGATGAACACCAGATGGCAGTTATAAGAGTCGAGGGACATGAAAGGGAAGCAGTTGTTGGGAAGGGAGTAAGACAGGGTTGTAGACTCTCCCCGATGTTATTCAATCTGTATATTGAGCAAGCAGTAAAGGAAACAAAAGAAAAATTCGGAGTAGGTATTAAAATCCATGGAGAAGAAATAAAAACTTTGAGGTTTGCCGATGACATTGTAATTCTGTCAGAGACAGCAAAGGACTTGGAAGAGCAGTTGAATGGAATGGGTAGCGTCGTGAAAGGAGGATATAAGATGAACATCAACAAAAGCAAAACGAGGATCATGGAATGTTGTCGAATTAAATCGGGTGATGCTGAGGGAATTAGATTAGGAAATGAGACACTTAAAGTAGTAATGGAGTTTTGCTATTTGGGGAGCAAAATAAGTGATAAAGGTGGAAGTAGAGAGGATATAAAATGTAGACTTGCAATGGCAAGGAAAGCGTTTCTGAAGAAGAGAAATTTGTTAACATCGAGTATAGATTTAAGTGCCAGGAAGTCATTTGTGAAAGTATTTGTATGGAGTGTAGGCATGTATGGAAGTGAAACATGGACGATAAATAGTTTGGACAAGAAGAGAATAGAAGCTTTCGAAATGTGGTGCTACAGAAGAATGCTGAAGATTAGATCGGTAGATCACATAACTAATGAGGAAGTATTGAATAGGATTGGGGAGGAGAGAAGTTTGTGGCACAACTTGACCAGAAGAAGGGATCGGTTGGTAGGACATATTCTGAGGCATCAAGGGATCACCAATTTAGTATTGGAGGGCAGCGTGGAGGGTAAAAATCGTAGAGGGAGACCAAGGGATGAATACACTAAGCAGATTCAGAAGGATGTAGGTTGCAGTAGGTACTGGGAGATGCAGAAGCTTGCACAGGATAGAGTAGCATGGAGAGCTGCATCAAACCAGTCTCAGGACTGGAGACCACAACAGCAACAACAGGGGTGATTTGGGATCTGTTACATTACCGACATCGGTATTCGCAAGGGGAAATATGACTTTCCTCTATTTTCTTTTTCCATATAAAGGCCTTTGCAGTAGGAATAAGCTTCTCAGTTGAAGGAAAAAAAACTATATCGATTTTGCACGTAAAACTAAACGAAACTGGGCTTTGTCTATTTTAGTGGAAAGAGGATATTTATTACTATCACAAGTGTTGTTTTTCGCCTTTTGTTAATAGTTGCTTTGTTATAGGAGACGAGTTGATGTTAAATAATAAATCGCAGACGAGTGGGTGAGTTCTCTATGAGACTGTGGCTCTCATCCGGTCCCTGCTGGAGCATACTACGTGACGTTAAGCAAAAGTGTTTTCCATCCCAGAACGAGATTCATTGGAGACCTGTCCAGTCTGTGACAGCGGCGCCTCCTAGCCATTAGGGACGGCTGCGCCACTATACTTTAGTCGACCAAGATGCATTTGGGAAAGCCGCCCTTTTATCTCCTAGTTAACTATACCTGCTTTTGTGTTGTATTATGACCCGTTCAATACAAGTGACGGTTTTTCTTTTCATAACAATTAAGAGATTTAATTAGAATTGTGACGTATTTTCTCGATCAGCTGTGACAGCGTGTATTGACTTCAGTAAGCTGGGCTGTAGGGCGATTTTTAGTGGGCGTGTGTAGTGAACTCTGACGTCAAACAGCGGTAGATGTTGTATGCCAGCAGGTAATATACGCTTTAAACTCCTCACTGTCCAACATCAGCATCTAGTCAGTTGAACGTATTTCCCACTAAAAAGAATAAAGTTTGTACTTTACACCCCAGCCTTTATCCGCCTAGTTTATAGGTGAAGGGTAGAGTTTGAGTGTATGTGTAGCTGGTTTCGAGTACGGGTGCGAAACTTTTTCCGAGCAGGATAACACCAGTTATATGGTATGGTGAGGTTTTGCAGAGTATTGCCGTCCTTGTATAGAGCTCTGCATATAATTGTGTAATTAGGACTGATCTTTGCGATTAATTACGTAATTAAGGTAGATAATTACGTAAGTTCGGACTGGTATTACGAATTTTTTTCCCATCAGGTTAAGACCAGTTGTATGGTATGGTCAGTTCTTGCGCTATATTGTGATTTTAAGGCGTCCCTGTGTAGCTGTGTAATTACGACCGATCATTGTGATTAATTAGGTAATTAGGATCGATATTTGCGTCAGTTTCCAGTGGTGTTGCGAAATTTTTTCCAAGCTGGATAAGACCAGTTGTATGGTATTGTTAGTTGTTGCGATTTAAAGCCATCCTTGTGCAACGCTGTGCATATAACTGTATAAGTAGGAGCACTCTTAGTGATTAATTACGTAATTAGGATCGATATTTGAGTCAGTTTGCCGACCAGAATAAATAAAGTTCACTATGTTAACCTTCCTCTCCAGCATCTGGACAGTTTCCATGTTTTATGGGGTGCACGTAGGCTTCCCACCCAGTAGAATCAAGGTTGGAGTCGCTGATAGGTCGGGTTTTTTGAGGTGCACTGCATTATTTTCTGGTGTTTAAGCATGGTGAGCATGTTTGCATGCATTATTTCGGTGATGTAAGAGTAGTTTTGCACGTCTGTATGCTGTGTACTAGATTATTTCGGTAATTTACAAGTTGTCTCCGTCTCTGTACATTAGTGTACTGCATTATTTACGAGTAGTTTCTAGGTGTGTAAACTCACACATCAGGGTGAGTGTTTTGTATCAGCATAATAAATAAACTATGTGAAATCTATCCCTAAATAAATTGTTTCAAAAATAAATAAAGTATACTCCTTCCTCTCTCCAGCAGACCAAAACAGGATGATTCCTTTTTACGCCAATTTCCCCCTCCAGGCCACCGGGGGGAGGGGACGGGGGGTGGGCATGAAGAGGCTGGGGCACACGCGCAGCTGAGGAAAACACATGACGTCATCATGATGCTGTGCTCCTATCGACTGAACTGCTTGATCACGTGACCTATCGCGGTGCCCTCTAGCAGTGTACTCATGAACTAGGTCAGATCTTTGGTCTGGTGGATCGGAGGCAGTTGTCTCTTGTGTGGTGAGAGATGATATGTAGGATTTAGAAATGACAGACAATTCCAGAAGAGGCAGGTGTTTGCATGCATTGTGTAATGCATCTTTAATGCAAAGCATTAATTTGCAGGACTGTATTCTTCCTCTTCATATGTTCAAGCATTAATGCTCGCTGCCATTCTTCATGCAGTGAGCTGTGGATGCACTCCTCGGCTGAATGAGTGCATGCAATACAGCTATTAAAACTCGCCCTGTCTGGCATCAGCATTTCCTTGTGCTCCTTCCAGACCAATAGCTCAAGGAGCACTGATATCTCAGCCCCGTTCGGTGGTAACACCAAACTAAGCCAATAATGCTGTAAGGGTGGGGGGTTAGTTTTTTTTTTATTTTTTATTCTTGAATTGAGAACAACTGTGTGAGGTGAAATGACAAGTTTAATGTCGCGATATTTCTCACCAAATTACAGCTTTCACACTGTTTTCAACTCGCCTACATAAAAACAGCGCAATGGATAACGCATCTTGCCAACATCAAAAAGGGAACTAATTTTATACACAACAATGTTAAATATTAACTCTCTGAAAGAACATTAATCCTAAGCACAATGTTATGAATGGTTAATTGGAAGTTTCTTTACATTAATCCTAAGCACAATAATATGAAAGTTGAATTTGAAATTTCTTTACAAAATTGCTCTTACACATACGTTATGATGTTGATCAGTACTACGAAAATCTTTCAATTACCGTTCAAAGTTCGCTACTATTTAGGATGGCAATCAAGTCTATGGTGGATGGTTAGTCAAGTGACAAATTTGAGTGCAAGATTAACCAAGGCCACTCGAGTTTACAGTGGACACAAGCTGGTGAACAAAAAAAGTTGACGCCTCTGCACGCAGTATTTACCTTAAGCTGTGATGTTCTGCTGTCTGCAAGGCCGCTCTCTCCCACTGAAATTCCTTTGCTGAACTTTCCAGCAGAAACTTTACCTTTGTTTCTCATTACACCATAAAACATGTATGCAGCCCTAGTCTTATTATGTTGCGATATACACATGCATGGTTGGAGCAGCATACATATTATAGTGCCCTCTCAGATCTCACAAGAACAATTAACTAATCTGGCTGGTTCGTTTCTCCACAGTCGGAGCTAAACATTGCTACAGCTAATTCTTTAGCTGTAGTGCAGCCACTGTGAACGCAGTGTCCAGATAAATTTCTTCTCTGCGTCGTACGGAGCGTTAAGCACTCCGTTCTGCACTTGACGCCAGTTCAGAGAAGAGTCCCCCACAAAATTTCTCTATTGTCCTACTCATGACAGAACTGCCTCCCTCCACTTGTGTTCCTTTTTCATGTCGCGGCTATTTTCGACCAATAGGAGCGTTCCTCTTATTTTGTAGAAACACACTCTACCAATCGCAACGTCTATCAAACTGCGTCGAAACTTCAGTATTTTTCTCCTACCTAGAGCATTTCCGCCAAACGGACGTTTTGTGCCCGTTCTAGACGCCTAAAGTACCTTTCCATGTGTCGCACTCGCTGGACGAAAATGCGTCACTCTTTTTGTGGTGTCACCGCCAGACACCACACTTGCTAGGTGGTAGCCTTTAAATCGGCCGCGGTCCGGTAGTACACGTCGGACCCGCGTGTCGCCACTGTCAGTGATCGCAGACCGAGCGCCGCCACACGGCAGGTCTAGAGAGACGTCCTTGCACTCGCCCCAGTTGTACAGCCGACTTTGCTAGCCATGGTTCACTGACAAATTACGCTCTCATTTGCCGAGACGATAGTTAGCATAGCCTTCAGCTACGTCATTTGCTACGACCTAGCAAGGCGCCATTATCAGTTACTATTGATATTGTGAATTATGTACCGTCAAGAGCGATGTACACCAATTATGGATTAAAGTTAAGTATTCCAAGAACTACGTTCTTTTCTTGTTAGACTCAACTCCTTTAACTGTTCCAGACCTCACGCCAGTCTGCGTGTAATTAAACGCGTGCATTTCGGCCTCCTCTAGCAACACGGTGTTGGCTCTTCTGCCAACACATCACTTTCTTTCGTATCCCGTTGGAATTTCGAAACGCAGTTTTCTAAAGCTTCTTCTCTGCTCTTGTACCTATGCCCTCGCTACAGCCGGCCGTCCAGCTTGAATCACCTGGCCCGGGGTCGCTGTCCTCCTTCCTGGCACCCCTTTAAGTGGTTCCCGGCGTAACTCCCACAGAGCAGCTTCGCTACACCGTTGTGAAGCTGGCTTTCCAAAACTAAAAGCGACTCGACTCGCGTTTCCTGTTCTACCTTCCACTCAAAGACTTGCATTGTATAGGAATAGTGTGTTAATTACCATCGATTGACTGCCATCCCGTTTTGCATTACATATTGATAGGCAAATGTTCTCATAACCGTCGATTTACGTTATGTGTCATCTTCATCTTTTCATTGCGATTTGTTAAGGTCTCATGTAAGGTACGAATCTGACCATTATCCTGAAACCTTACATATCCTCCTCATCATCATTATCATCATTTAAGGCTGATTATGCCTTTCAGCGTTCAGTCTGGAGCATAGTCCCCCTTATAAAATTCCTCCATGATCCCCTATTCAGTGCTAACATTGGTGCCTCTTCTGATGTTAAGCCTATTACTTCAAAATCATTCTTAACAGAATACAGGTACCTTCTCCTTGGTCTGCCCCGACTCCTCCTACCCTCTACTGCTGAACCCATGAGTCTCTTGGGTAACCTTGCTTCTCCCATGCGTGTAACATGACCCCACCATCTAAGCCTGTTCGCCCTGACTGCTACATCTATAGAGTTCATTCCCAGTTTTTCTTTGATTTCCTCATTGTGGACACCCTCCTGCCATTGATCCCATCTACTAGTACCTGCAATCATCCTAGCTACTTTCATATCCGTAACCTCAACCTTATTGATAGGATAACCTGAATCCACCCAGCTTTCGCTCTCATACAACAAAGTTGGTCGAAAGATTGAACGGTGCACAGATAACTTAGTCTTGGTGCTGACTTCCTTCTTGCAGAAGAGAGTAGATCGTAGCTGAGCACTCACTGCATTAGCTTTGCTACACCTCGCTTCCAGTTCTTTCACTATGTTGCCATCCCGTGAGTATATGCATCCTAAGTACTTGAAACCGTCCACCTGTTCTAACTTTGTTCCTCCTATTTGGCACTCAAACCGTTTATATCTCTTCCCCACTGACATTACTTTCGTTTTGGAGATGCTAATCTTCATACCATAGTCCTTACATTTCTGATCTCGCTCTGAAATATTACTTTGCACACTTTCAATCGAATCTGCCATCACAACTAAGTTATCCGCATATGTAAGACTGCTTATTTTGTGTTCACATATCTTAATCCCACCAAACCAGTCTATTGTTTTCAACATATGATCCATAAATAATATGAACAACAGTGGAGACAGGTTGCAGCCTTGTCTTACCCCTGAAACTACTCTGAACCATGAACTCAATTTACCGTTAACTCTAACTGCTGCCTGACTATCCTTGTAATGACCTTTAATTTCTTGCAAAAGTTTGCCTCCTATTCCATAATCTCGTAGAACAGACAATAACTTCCTCCTAGGAACCAGGTCATATGCCTTTTCTAGATCTATAAAGCATAGATACAATTCCCTGTTCCACTCGTAACACTTCTCCATTATTTGCCGTAAGCTAAAGATCTGGTCCTGACAACCTCTAAGAGGCCTAAACCCACACTGATTTTCATCCAATTGGTCCTCAACTAATACTCGCACTTTCCTTTCAACAGTACCTGAGAAGATTTTACCCACAACGCTGATTAAAGAGATACTTCTGTAGTTGTTACAATCTTTCTGTTTCCATGTTTAAAGATTGGTGTGATTACTGCTTTTGTCCAGTCTGATGTTACCTGTCCCGACTCCCAGGCCATTTCAATTATCCTGTGTAGCCATTTAAGACCTGACATTCCACTGTATTTGATGAGTTCCGACTTAATTTCATCCACCCCAGCTGCTTTATTGCATTGCGATCTATTGACCATTTTCTCCACTTCCTCAAATGTGATCCTATTTCCATCATCATTCCTATCCCATTGTACATCGAAATCTGAGACATTACTGATCGTATTTTCACCTACATTGAGCAACTCTTCAAAATATTCCCTCCATCTGCCCAAGGAATCCACAGGATTCACCAGTAGTTTTCCTAACCTGTCTAAAATACTTATCATTTCCTTCTTACCTCCCTTTCGAAGACTGCTAATTACACTCCAGAATGGTTTTCCAGCAGCTTGACCCAAATTCTCCAACCTGTTTCCTAAGTCTTCCCAAGATTTCTTCTTGGATGCTGCAATTATCTGTTTGGCTTTGTTTCTTTCTTCAACATAACTTTCTCTGTCTACCTGAGTTCTAGTATGTAGCCATTTTTGATACGCCTTCTTTTTCCTTTTACAGGCTGCTTTGACTGTGTCATTCCACCAAGCTGTTTGCTTCATCCTACCTCTACACACTACTGTTCCAAGACATTCTTTAGCCACTTCTAGTACTGTGTCCCTGTACCTTGTCCATTCCTTTTCCAATGACTGTAATTGCCTACATTCAACTAACTGGTACCTTTCTGAGATCACTGTTATGTACTTGTGCCTGATTTCCTTATCCTTAAGTTCCTCCTGCACTTTCGGCCTCACAAGACCAATTTCACTGCAGATTAAATAATGATCAGTGTCATCAAAGAATCCCCTGAATACACGTGTGTCCCTCACAGCCTTCCTGAATTCCTGATCTGTTATTATATAGTCAATGACAGATCTCCCTTCCCAAGTATACCGGTGAATGTTCTTATGTTTAAAAAAGGAGTTTGTGATTACTAAGCCCATACTGGCACAGAAATCCAAGAGTTGTTTCCCGTTCCTGTTGGCCTCCATATCCTCTCCAAATTTACCCATAACCTTTTCATACCCTTCTGTTCGATTTCCAATCCTGGCATTAAAATCACCCATGATCAGAACACTGTCCTTGTCCTTTACTCTAACAACTACATCACTGAGTGCATCATAAAAACTATCCATCTTATCTTGATCTGTCCCTTCACAATGCGAATATACTCATGGGAAAATTCCGGTAGTTGTGGGTGTTAGAGCTGTACCTTTTTTAGACTGAAGTCAGCTGATAGGTATTCCTGCTTAAGGGAAGTCTCTCTAACAAAGAAACAACTTTCTACAAAGCTTGGGTATCCGATTAATGAGGGAATTAGTATATTTCATCAAAATATACAAGGTATTAGAGATAAAGTTAGTGAACTGCTTATAGATGTTGACTCTGAAATTATTGGTATATCTGAACACTTCTTAAATAAGGAGATAATTCAGAGGCTTCCTTTACCAGGATACAGGTTGGCTGGCAGCTTTTCTAGGAGCTCTTTGCGGTGTGGGGGAGTAGCCATGTATGTGAAAAACGGTATCCCATTTGAGTCAATTGATGTTTCAAAGTACTGCACTGACAAGGTGTTTGAATGTTGTGCAGGTGTGGTTAAATTTAGTGGAGCTAAACTTCTTACTGTTGTTATTTATAGATCCCCAGACTCCGATTTCACAACATTTTTGCTAAAGCTAGAGGAGGTTCTTGGTTCACTTTATAGGAAATACAAAAAGTTAGTTATATGTGGTGACTTCAATATTAATTGTATAAGTGATTGTGCAAGGAAAAGGATGCTGGTAGACCTCCTTAATTCATATAATCTTATGCAAATCGTATTCTTTCCAACGAGAGTGCAAGGGAACAGTAGAACAACCATAGACAATATTTTTGTTCATTCGTCATTATTAGAAGGGCATTCTGTTACCAAAAAGGTGAATGGCCTTTCAGATCATGATGCACAAATTTTAAGTCTAAAAGATTTTTGTGCTGCAACACATGCTAAATATAGTTACCAACTTTTTAGGAAAGCTGATCCAGTTGCTGTACAGACTTTTTTAAACCTTATCAAGGAACAAGAGTGGCAAGATGTTTATAGTGCTGATACAGTAGACGATAAATATAATGCTTTCCTCAAGACTTTTCTCGTGCTCTTTGAAAGTTGCTTTCCGTTAGAACGTTCAAAACAGGGTACTAGCACAAACAGGCAGCCTGGGTGGCTGACTAAAGGGATAAGAATATCTTGTAGAACAAAGTGGCAATTATATCAAAACGTTAGAAACAGTCACAATCTAAATGCAGCAGCCCATTACAAACAGTATTGTAAGGTGCTTAAAAAAGTTATTAGGAAGGCAAAAAGTATGTGGTATGCAGATAGAATAGCTAAGTCTCAGGATAAAATTAAAACCATATGGTCAGTCGTAAAGGAAGTGGCTGGTCTGCAGAGACAGGTCGAGAATATAGAATCAGTGCGTAGTGGGGATGTCCGTGTTACTGATAAGTCGCATATATGTACAGTACTTAATAATCACTTTCTGAATATAGCAGGTGAACTAAATAGAAACCTAGCCCCAACAGGGAATCATATAGCACTCTTAGAAAAAAGTGTTCAGAGACTGTTACCTGAAATGCTCCTCCATGATACTGACAAGAGGGAGATTGAGTTAATAATTAAATCACTAAAGACCAAGAACTCTCATGGATATGACGGGGTATCTAGCAGAATACTGAAGTATTGTTCCACGTATGTTAGCTCAGTACTTAGGAAAAGGGAGACAGGGATAATGTTGACAATTATAGACCTATTTCTATGCCATCGGTGTTTGCTAAAGTTATCGAGAAGGTTGTATATACAAGGTTACTGCAGCATTTAAATTCACATAATTTGCTGTCAGATGTACAGTTTGGTTTTAGAAATGGCTTAACAACTGAAAATGCTATAGTCTCTTTTCTCTGTGAGGTTTTGGAAGGATTAAATAAAAGGTTGCGAACGTTAGGTGTTTTCTTTGATTTAACGAAGGCTTTTGACTGTGTTGACCACAAAATATTACTGCAGAAGTTGGAACATTATGGAGTAAGGGGAGTAGCTTACAATTGGTTCGCCTCCTACTTTAAGAACAGAAAGCAGAAGGTAATCCTCCGCAATATTGAGAGTGGTAATGATGTTCAGTCCCAATGGGGCACTGTTAAATGGGGCGTTCCCCAAGGGTCGGTGCTGGGGCCACTGCTGTTTCTTATTTATATAAATGATATGCCTTCTAGTATTACAGGTGATTCAAAAATATTTCTGTTTGCTGATGACACCACCTTGGTAGTGAAGTATCTTGTGTGTAATATTGAAACATTATCAAATAATGTAGTTCATGATATAAGTTCGTGGCTTGTGGAAAATAATTTGATGCTAAATCACAGTAAGACTCAGTTTTTACAGTTTCTAACTCACAATTCAACAAGAACTGACTTTTTAATCAGACAGAATGGGCATGTTATAAGCGAGACGGAACAGTTCAAGTTCCTAGGCGTATGGATAGATAGTAAGCTGTTGTGGAAAGCCCATGTTCAGGATCTTGTTCAGAAACTAAATGCCGCTTTATTTACCATTAGAACAGTATTTGAAATAAGTGACATTTCAACACGAAAAGTAGTCTACTTCGCATATTTTCATACGCTAATGTCATATGGTATTATTTTTTGGGGTAATTCTTCTGATTCAAAAAGGGTATTTTTGGCTCAAAAACGGGCTGTTCGAGCTATGTGTGGTGTAAGTTAGAAAACCTCTTGTCGACCCCTATTCAATAGTCTGGGAATTTTGACATTGCCCTCACAGTATGTATTTTCTTTAATGTCGTTTGTTGTTAGCAATATTAGCTTATTCCCAAGAGTTAGCAGCTTTCACTCAGTTAATACTAGGCAGAAATCAAATCTGCATGTGCAATGCACTTCCTTGACTCTTGTGCAGAAAGGAGTGCAGTATTCTGCTGCATCCATTTTCAATAAGTTACCACAAGAACTCAAAAACCTTAGCAGTAGCCCTAACACTTTTAAGTCTAAACTGAAGAGTTTCCTCATGGCTCACTCCTTCTATTCTGTCGAGGAGCTCCTGGAAGAGCTAAAAAATTAAGCAAATTCCAGTGTTACATTCTTGATTTTCTTTATTTAAACTAACAACTTGTCGCCTGAATATGTTTCTTATATTTCATTTCATTCTGTTTCTACAATCGTGTTATAATTTCATGTATTGACTCGTTCCATGACCATGGAGACTTCTCCTAAATGTGGTCCCACGGAACAATAAATAAATAAATAAATAAATAAAAACAATCCTAATTTTCTTGCTAGACACTGTCAAATCTATCCACATCAGTCGTTCGTTTACATACCTTATTGTAACTACGCTGGCTTCCATTTCTTTCCTGATGTAAAGCCCTACACCCCATTGTGATATTCCTGCTTTGACTCCTGACAGGTATACCTTGTATTCTCCCACTTCCTCTTCTTTCTCACCCCTTACCCGAATGTCACTAACAGCTAAACGTCCAGCCCCATCTTACTTGCAGCCTCTGCCAGCTCTTCCTTCTTCCCAGAGTAGCCCCCATTGATATTAATAGCTCCCCATCTCATTACCATTTGTTTGCCAAGTCGTATCTTAGGAGTCCCTGGTTTGTCAGTTAGAGGTGCGTCACCTCCAAAGGTCCAAGGCATTTTGCTCTGATTGTTGCCAGCATCATATTTAAAGTACCAGGGAAGCAGGTTGCTAGCCTTACTTGCCCCGAGTCCCATTGAGTTTTACCCCTAACGGTTGAGGGACTAACCGGTGGATTTGGTAGTTTTTGCCATATGCGCACAAAGGTGACCACGACTCAGAATATGTCCGAGATATCCAGCCTTATTCCAAAGTAACTGGTATCCCGACTGTCGGGACCACTTACTTGGCCACTCATACGTTGCCCGTGGTTCATGAACTAGGACATGAATACAGAAACCCCTCCTCCTTCCGTCTTCAATTTTGTACTGGTCAATCAATGGTTGATTGACGCCCACTTTCCAAGAGAATGATGCACCATCATGCAAAAAAATCGGAAAATTGGGGTGGGTGACACGTAGAAGCACATAATTCACTTTCCCGCCAAAACTCAAACTTCCCATCAGTGGGGGGCGTGGCGCTTTCCCGCCAAAAGCCGCCATCTTGGATGAAGTCATGCGCTGTTGCCAACTATACAGGCCGCCATCTTGGATAACTACACTCGCATCATCAGCTGATGTCACAGCCACCATCTTGGATGAGGTAAGTGGAGCGTCATATACTATCACACACCCTTTTGTAATGTTGCATAATGTAGTTATTGTCTTTGAATAAAAATCATATTTCTGTTCGTGTAATTGCATATGAATAAACATGTTATTTCATTTCGTCTCGTTGATAATTTTTCAGTTACATTACGTAGTATGCTGTAGCAGTTCTTTCTATGTATTTTGCAGTTTCGGTCGAGCTACATTACCTGGCAGTGAGATTTCATGCGACATCTACATTCGTCCTTAACTTCTGCACGCCGGTGTACCTCTGGGATCGATGGTTGTAGCATGGATAGAAGTCTTTTTAAACCGCATTGTACGCTGCGTGACAAAGACGTGAATCATCAGAAAACATGGTAGAATTTCAATGTACACATTCACACCATCGTTGGATATGTAAACAGTTACACATGAAATATAATCGCAGTTGCGAGTAGGAAGACTCATCAGGTATATAAGGGAACGACAACAATGAAAACCTTTCCTTAACTGAGACCCGATCACGGATTTCCTTACTTATGGCTTAACCGCTTTGGCTATACTTGCACGACTCACTGCCAGGTTCAAACTGCCATATGTCATCGTTCCTACGTCACCACATGTACTCGTGCACACATTATTAAATTCCCGCACAGGGGAAGACATTTTAATTGCCGCTGCCTGGTATCGGCGAATATGCATGCATGTCCAGAGGAACATTCCATCCTTCTCGTTAACAAGGAAGAGACTGCAGTATCGTAAATGTTTATAGTTGAATTTGTCTCTGACGAGACTGCATTTGTGTTGTTACCAGGTCTGGTAAAGGGTATAAGGGGCATCAACAGTGTCAGATGTTGAGTGAGCACCGTGAAGGACATAGGATGCCCCATACTCGTGTAAGACAGCATTATCAGCATCTGAGAGAAATTGAAAGGGGACTACACTGTGCGTCTACATTCGGCCGGCTGGACAAGTTGTTCAGTAAACCATATTTGCGGGGCGTTTGGATGTGACTCTGGCACAGTGTAGGACTATATGGAAACACGACGGCAGGCACATTTGTCGTCAAGCTTCGGCGGTCAGCTGCGTCCATATATAAATACAGCCAGAGAGGCAGTAGAAAGAGATTCTTCGCAATGCGATATCAATCAGTTCGCATCAGCCTCGGGTGTCGTTACAGACAGGCACCTACCAAAAGCATTTTCTACAAAAATAGGAAGTGTACGCTCGAGAACTGTACACCATTCTGGATTGCTTAGATTTCATGGAAGTCATTGGCTGTATGCCGCCTGTAATTCTGACAAAACAGCTTGGTGAGTGGCGAAATTATTTTCCAATTTTCAGGCTTGCAATTAACTTATGGTGATTAGAAGTCTGGTCGATAGACCATTTTACCTGGAACTTTCTGCAGAGGTCGCCTCTGAACTGTTCATAGCGCTGTTTCCGATAGGTACGTTATTATTATTATTATTATTATTACAGATATTATATTTTGTGCATGATGACTCATACTGAATATACCAATCAATTAAAACTTAAAACTTTTATTTATAGCCGTTTATAGACATTTATCATGATGCTGCCGAATAAACAACATATTGGAACATTTTATGATCTGCAAGTCAAAGTAGCCAACAGCTACAAATATTTAACATGTTCCAGTTTGAACAAAGTTAGACACTGGTAAGAGGGTCTAATATTCAGAACTAGTATTTACATTAAGTATTAATTTTATCACCCACATAGTATTTGTGTAACCGGACCTAGCGGAAATACTCGTCACTTGTGACTTCCAAACGTGAAAACAGATACTTCTTCCTATCAGCACATTTAGCTACTTTCGCTCTTGCATCAGTTTGCCCAAAGAGCGATCTCATTTTTTAACAATGTAGTGCTTAAGGGAGCAAACTGTTGTTCTAGCACAGTGATCAGTTGCACAAACGTGACACTGCTACAAGTTCTGGAGCTATTTATAAAATTTTCAGTGATACTCGTGCAAAGCCATATTCCATTGCTAACAAGATTACTTATTGTCAAAGCTGTTACTTGACATAGAGTTATCAAATTCTAATGGTATTTTTGTGTGTTTAAATCCCAGTTTTAATGTTAAGTACTAGTAAGTAATGAATATATATGGTTAAGTGCAGCATCGTATTTTAAATTCGCAATTTTATATCCCAATTCAGTCCACAATTACGATTAACATTTTCAGAAAGATTTTATGTCATTCTTTACAATTCTGTATAAACGAATCGTCAAACATTTTTACTATCCCTGAAGGTTTATTTGAAGGCTATTCAAACAATGAATGCCTTACATTTCTGTGTAACTATTAAAACAACGTTAACTGTTACAGAAGCTGATATAAACACAAAATAAATGTAAATCACACAAAAAAGATTAGCGTCGTAAAAAGCTTACTATTTAACACTGTGGATAATGATATTTGACGAGAGCACTGTTGCTGAAAATTGAAAGTTGTTATGTGATTTCATGTAAGTACTGCTTTCTGGTTTTGGTTGAGAATTTTTTTAAATGTATCTGTTTTATGTATATTATCCGTACCCAATATATTTTTCTAGGTAACTTTTACCATTCTGATGAATACAGTCGTAGAACTATCGATACCTGGTTATTGCGTTCTTCAAAGAAATTGTGTGCAACCAGTTGGCTGACTATTGAATCTTATATAACTGTGGATAATAGAAAAGTCAGCGATTTTCTGAACTTCACAGACTGCAGCGCGTAAAACGGGACTTACTATGTCTCCGAATTGTCAGTGTACCATTATGAACACGGCTCTCGTCCTCATGATCACCCTTATTTCCTTGTCGAGAGATTTAGTCTGTAAGGCTGGTTGACGTGAGGGTAAACAAAGCCAGCTGAGCTGCCTGCACACAGACCACGGCTGCCACACCACTCCGGGGGCGCGACCAGCGGAGCGGCTCCGGCGACCGGAAGTGGAGCCGGGGAATCCCCGCCAACAGGTCGCCGGCCAGCCGGCGGGCGCCAGCCACTTCCGGCGCAGCCATTGTGCTGCCGCCGCCGCTGCCGCGCAACTTTCTTGGCGCCAGCGTCGCCGTCTTCCGTGACTTGGCGGCCCACGCCGCGCAAAACATACACTCTCTCTCTGACTTTCCCGTACACGCACACACACACACACACACACACACACACACAGGGCGCCATTCTGCAGGATAACTCATTCTGCTGTGCCCTCCATACCGGACCGTGTTACACTCCAGCGAATTCGACTTGACTTCCTGCTTCCGAGCACGAGAAAGGGATGCTGTTCAAAATTGCTGGAAAGACAAATGGGGGCACTAGATGTGGCGCCAGAGCTGCTTTGTAAGAAGCTTCTGTTTACAGTCTAGGCCTGCACGTTTATCCAATTTCGTCTGTATTAAGTTGGCGGGACGGAAGAAAGCGTCAGAACATTCCAAAATGTATTAAAAGCGGTGGCTCGTTTTTTTTATTTTACTGATTACTATTCCTTGATGCAGGGGCTGTCATTTTTGTCTAAACCAGCAAGGCAAAACAGAGGCCACTACTTCCACCACATCGATTTAGTGTTCACGTACTCACACTGAGCCGTGAACACTTCCCAGTTTATCAATGGGGAATAGTTGAACATGATTACTACTGTTATCGGTGCCATGCGTGCAATGGTCGTGCCAGGCTCGCGATATGGAATCTTTATACTATCGTTAGTGGCGCGAGACATTCACGACCTTATAGCAACCGTTATAGTTCCTCATTATTCTGCTACACTAGGGGTGAGTTCACGTAAGGAAAGAGAGAGAATGTAAGATTTACGGACTCATTTATTAATGCCGGCCGCGGTGGTCTAGCAGTTCTAGGCGCTCAGTCCGGAACCGCGCGACTGCTACGGTCGCAGATTCGAATCCTGCCTCGGGCATGGATGTGTGTGATGTCCTTAGGTTAGTTAGGTTTAAGTAGTTCTAAGTTCTAGGGGACTGATGACCACAGATGTTTAGTCCCATAATGCTCAGAGCCATTTGAACCAATCATTTATTAAACAGTTGAGAATCGAACAATAATACAACCAAATGGGGGTGGGGCGAAGAGAGATTCGACTTCAGCAGCCTGCCCTAACGTACGTTCATAACACGGCACGATAGGAGGAAAAGAATTTTAGTAACGATCGCCGTATTATCAAATACACTCCTGGAAATGGAAAAAAGAACACATTGACACCGGTGTGTCAGACCCACCATACTTGCTCCGGACACTGCGAGAGGGCTGTACAAGCAATGATCACACGCACGGCACAGCGGACACACCAGGAACCGCGGTGTTGGCCGTCGAATGGCGCTAGCTGCGCAGCATTTGTGCACCGCCGCCGTCAGTGTCAGCCAGTTTGCCGTGGCATACGGAGCTCCATCGCAGTCTTTAACACTGGTAGCATGCCGCGACAGCGTGGACGTGAACCGTATGTGCAGTTGACGGACTTTGAGCGAGGGCGTATAGTGGGCATGCGGGAGGCCGGGTGGACGTACCGCCGAATTGCTCAACACGTGGGGCGTGAGGTCTCCACAGTACATCGATGTTGTCGCCAGTGGTCGGCGGAAGGTGCACGTGCCCGTCGACCTGGGACCGGACCGCAGCAACGCACGGATGCACGCCAAGACCGTAGGATCCTACGCAGTGCCGTAGGGGACCGCACCGCCACTTCCCAGCAAATTAGGGACACTGTTGCTCCTGGGGTATCGGCGAGGACCATTCGCAACCGTCTCCATGAAGCTGGGCTACGGTCCCGCACACCGTTAGGCCGTCTTCCGCTCACGCCCCAACATCGTGCAGCCCGCCTCCAGTGGTGTCGCGACAGGCGTGAATGGAGGGACGAATGGAGACGTGTCGTCTTCAGCGATGAGAGTCGCTTCTGCCTTGGTGCCAATGATGGTCGTATGCGTGTTTGGCGCCGTGCAGGTGAGCGCCACAATCAGGACTGCATACGACCGAGGCACACAGGGCCAACACCCGGCATCATGGTGTGGGGAGCGATCTCCTACACTGGCCGTACACCACTGGTGATCGTCGAGGGGACACTGAATAGTGCAGGGTACATCCAAACCGTCATCGAACCCATCGTTCTACCATTCCTAGACCGGCAAGGGAACTTGCTGTTCCAACAGGACAATGCACGTCCGCATGTATCCCGTGCCACCCAACGTGTTCTAGAAGGTGTAAGTCAACTACCCTGGCCAGCAAGATCTCCGGATCTGTCCCCCATTGAGCATGTTTGGGACTGGATGAAGCGTCGTCTCACGCGGTCTGCACGTGCAGCACGAACGCTGGTCCAACTGAGGCGCCAGGTGGAAATGGCATGGCAAGCCGTTCCACAGGACTACATCCAGCATCTCTACGATCGTCTCCATGGGAGAATAGCAGCCTGCATTGCTGCGAAAGGTAGATATACACAGTACTAGTGCCGACATTGTGCATGCTCTGTTGCCTGTGTCTATGTGCCTGTGGTTCTGTCGGTGTGATCATGTGATGTATCAGACCCCAGGAATGTGTCAATAAAGTTTCCCCTTTCTGGGACAATGAATTCACGGTGTTCTTATTTCAATTTCCAGGAGTGTAGAATCCCATTTAGAAAAGGAAGGGGTTGGAGGCGTGCAACGACCACCACCAGGAATTAGCTAAAGACTAAGAAGATGCTACTGTGCGTGAATCACTCGGTAGCCTCCCGTACTAAAGCAATAAAACCCGCAAGACGCGAAACTATTCAGAATGACCTATAAGTTTCCCTCTGGGCCGCAGGGCGCGAGTCTACAGTGCACGTTGGCGCTCATGCTTACCGAACTTCATCTCCCGGTCTCCGGCACGGTCACACTAGAACTGCCCTACTGCCCCTTTGTCCACTACCCCTCCGCGGAGGGCGGTTGGGGCCCGCCCTCGAAAAACGGGCGCGCACCTGATCTGGCCAATCATAGGGCCAGAATTTCACAGGGAGGCGACCTCGCGACTTTAAAATCGAGCAGAAATACCGTTTACAAGGTTGGTAAGGCAGGTTGGGGAACTGAGGAGAAACTTTGGCCACTACAGAATGTTCAAATGACACCACGTGCTACCCTGGCGATCGGAAAAGGGATGGGAAACGGGAAGGCATCATGGCTGCTAGGAATACTGCTGCCCTCGCCCATAAATAAAGAAAATTTCTAGCGCCATGCTCCTCTCACAGATCAGCGTGAGACAAGCTGTAAAAATCGTCAAATAAATCAGGCAACCCATAGAAATTATTGATATTACCTGAATTATTATTTTACCGAATACCAGAATGCTCCGTGGGACTGCTACGGTCGCAGGTTCGAATCCTGCCTCGGGCATGGGTGTGTGTGATGTACTTAGGTTAGTTAGGTTTAAGTAGTTCTAAGTTCTAGGGGACTTATGACCTAAGATGTTGAGTCCCATAGTGCTCAGAGCCATTTGAACCATTTTTTTGAACCAGAATGCTGGGATTGGAAATATGAGATGCGAGCACTGAATGGTGAGTGAAGTGCACGTGTTTCAGTATTTCAAATCGTAGAATCCAAGCATGCTGTCAACAGAAAGAGAAGGGTGAGACTCGGGAAGAAATTTTTGAGAGTCACAGCCGGTAAGCCTCGGAAGTGAATGTGTTTTCAATGCAACTTCTCATAGTACAGCGTTGGATTTCGTGCTTTTGCATCTTCGCAGTCGTTATTTTATTATTCTGAACTGCTTTCGTGCTACAGTAAAATACTCCTTGACGATTTTCATACTTTCTCCGTTGAGTGTTCTACCACAAGACAGGCCAATTATCTGCAAGCTATAAATAATTTAAATTTCGATAGTGAAAACGTCCGCTATATTGGAGTAAAAAATACTGTCCTTATCCGCGTTATATGGAAAAAAAAACACAGAGACAAGTGCGACTAGGACTCACATTCTAAAGGTTCCGTGTAAAACTTAATTCTGTGTGTAGATACTAGAAGTCTTCCTATTGCACCCTTGCGTGTCC
Source organism: Schistocerca nitens (assembly GCF_023898315.1). Lineage (NCBI taxonomy): Eukaryota > Metazoa > Arthropoda > Insecta > Orthoptera > Acrididae > Schistocerca > Schistocerca nitens. The sequence continues at coordinate 80,652,068 of NC_064621.1, read as the reverse complement.
CTAACGCACCCCAGTTATCCAACTGACTACAGTTGAATTTGGGCTGCAATCGACATGACATTTCTGGTGACTCTTCATATCGTTGATCCGGGAAACCTGGGTTAAAAGGAAGACTGTAGTCCCACCGAGATTCAGTCCCGCAATCCCTCGGCTTTTCAGGCACGCACTTTACCCCTAGACCGCCAAGTAATTAGACACCTCTTTTATACTTCTGTTGCCGGCCGGTGTGGCCGAGCTGTTCTAGGCACTACAGTCTGGAACCGCGCGACCGCTACGGTCGCACGTTCGAATCCTGCCTCGGGCATGGATGTGTGTGATGTCCTTAGGTTAGTTAGGTTTAAGTAGTTCTAAGTTCTAGGGGACTGATGACCTAAGCAGTTAAGTCCCATAGTGCTCAGAGCCATTATACTTCTGTTGAGTATCAAAACATGTTACATATATGTCCGTACCTTTTGGAAGCTTTAACTTGGAAGTTTAAATTATTTACACCACCAAGGGACCATAGGCTTTAGTGTCTGACATAAATATGAACTTATACGCCAACCTGTTCCAGAGAAAAAGGAGACTTGACAGATGGAGAGGGAGATGAACAACAAATAGCCACAAAATATATAGGCTTTGTGTGCTATAATTACATATTAACAGTTTTCGGAATTTTCGTTTACTTGTGCTGTGAAACTTTGCTTCTCGTTAAAGCGAAGTGTCACATAGGTTTGGATGAGTGTGTTTTGAGAATATCAAAACATATGACAGAAGTGGCCCTATCTTGCCGGCCGTGCGGTTCTAGGCGCTCCAGTCCGGAGCCGCGCTGCTGCTACGGTCGCAGGTTCGAATCCTGCCTCGGGCATGGGTGTGTGTGATGTCCTTAGGTTAGTTAGGTTTAAGTAGTTCTAAGTTCTAGGGGACTGATGACCACAGCAGTTGAGTCCCATAGTGCTCAGAGCCATTTGAACCATTTTTTTGACCCTATCTTTTGATTGCATGACTTGGAAGCTAAAGTTTTTCAAACTTCTAAGGGACCGTAGAAGTTGGCATATGACCTAAATTTCAGCTTGATACCTCTCCTCGTCCCTGAGAAAAAGAGGTCTTGACAATGGGACAGACTGACAGACAGACAGACAGACGGACGACAAAGTGATTGTGTAATGGTTCTGTTTTTACCTACTGACTTTCTGAACCTTAAAAACACAATGAATAACATAAACGGGCAGTATGTACGACATTCTAAATACTGTACCCTGTATTTCTAAGTATATTTTCTAGTAAATACATGTAGGTGTTTCGGAATGGTTGGGCGAAACTTTTGTTGTTGTGTCCCATCTTAAAGGTCTACCATACACATTTCATCAAGCAAACTCATTATGATGTTTTCTTTGGGTATTAACAAACTTTACCTCTCCTTCTTCAGTTCCGATAATATATTCCGACTTTTTGTGTCACATGGGGTATTTCGTAAACTTACTTTACCATTCAGTACTGGCATTCCATCTAGTGCGATCTCACAGCCATTGACGGTGGCTTCGACCGCCTTTCCATTCTCTTTACGTCTCGTATGGACAAGATGCACAGGGCCGGTGTAAGATCACTTGACATAAGTGGCCACATAGGGCGCCCAAGCACAAAATCTGTATCCAGGACGTATCATAATTACCAGTGGCAAATGACACGGGTGAAAATACATGATCATAGAAGCTTTTGGTACTGTACCACACAAGCAGCTTGTAGTAAAATTGCGTGCTTAAAGATTATCGTCTCAGCTATGTGACTGCTTTTGTGATTTCCTAGTTCGTAGTAATTGACGGAAAGTCATGGAATAAAACAGATATGATTTCTGGCGTTGTCCAAGGTAGTGTTATAGTCTCCTTGCTGTTCCTTATCTATATAAACGATTTGGGAGACAATCTGAGCAGCTATCTTAGGTTGTTTGCAGATGACGCTGTCGTTTATCGACTAGTCAAGTCATCAGAAGATCAAAACAAACTGCAAAACGATTTAGAAAAGATAGCTGTATGGCGCAAAAATTGGCAATTGATCCTAAATAACGAGAAGTGTGAGGTCGTCCACATGAGTGCTAAAAGGAATCCGTTAAACTTCGGTTACACGATAAATCAGTCAAATCTAATGGCCGTAAATTCAACTAAACATCTAGGAACTACAGTTACGTACAAATTAAATTGGAAGGAACACATAGAAAATGATGTGGGGAAGGCTAACCAAAGACTGCTTCTTATTGGCAGGACACTTAGAAAATGTAACAGATCTACTAAGGAGACTGCCTGCACTATGCTTGGCCCTCCTTTTTTAGAATGCTGTTGCGCCGTGTCGGATCCTTACCAGATAGGATAGGCGGAGTACATCGAGAAAGTTCAAAGAACGACAGCACGTTCCGTATTATGGAGAAATAGGGGAGAGAGTGTCACTGACGTAATGGGTGGACATCATTAAGACAAAGGCGTTTCTCGTTGCGGCAGAATCTTCTCACGAAATTTCAATCACCAATTTTCTCCTCAGAATGCGAAAATATTTAGTTGACGCCGACCTACATAGGGAGAAACTGTCATCGCAATAAAATAAGGGAAATCAAAGCTCGCACGGAAAAAATGTAGGTGTTCGTTTTTTCCGGGCGCTGTACGAGAATTTTTGTAATGGTGGTTCGATGAACCTTCTGCCAGGCACTTACATGTCATTTGCAGAGTATCCATGTAGATGTAGATGTAGAAGCAAAATTGTTCTAGTAAAGATGGGTCTGCAATGAGCAATTTGTAAGACGATTCCGACTGTATGGTTATGACTTCAATATCAACTATTATCCTAATTAGGATCCAAAAAAATGATAAAATGCAAGCTTGTAAACCCTGGGGCCGACGGATGAATGTGTGACGCTGCAGACTGCAAGAGTAGTAAACAGGGCATAAAGTCTTTGGGAATGTAATATCTTGTACTCAGTTGGACAGTAACTGTGCCTCGCAGACAGGCTCGTGAACCATACACGCAGATGTCAGAATCTGAGAAGAGGCCATGTAGTTGGACTCAAAGATGTTGGAGTAATCGACGAATTAATGGCATCATAATAGCAGTGATGCCACTATTCGACGATGTTAGCAGGGAGAGGTGTACCATTGACGTAAAGAGCGCCTAGAAGGAAGCGATCGGCCTACAGAGACGACAGAACGTGAGGAACGAGAAATCGTCACTGAGGCATTCAAAACTTCGTAATCTCAGTGAATGGAACAGAACTGTCTTTAGCGACGAGTACCGTTTTGAACTGAGTCCCGATGACCAACGAAGACACCAGACAGCAGTAGGATATCGATCTGTTACCCGTCTTACGCCCCAACAACCAGGAGTAATGGTCGGGGGTGACATTTATTTCATAGCAGGACCCCTTTGGTTGACATCCGTGGCATCCTTACAACACAGCGGTACGTCGACGTTGTTCTACGCCCCATTTTTACTCCGTAATTTAAAGCCGTCCCGAGCTTAAATTTCAGCAAGATAATTCCCGTCTGCACACAGCAGAGTCTCTACTGCTTGCAATACCCTACCTGTGTTAGAAAGGTCCCCGGATCTCTACCCGGTTGGGAACTTTTGGAGCACTGTGGGCACGACTCTTGAGCCAGCTCGGGGTTTTGACGATGTAAGGCGCCAATTGGACAGAATTTGGCACGATATCCCTCAGGGGGACATCCTACATATGTGTCAATCAGTGCCAAGACGAATAATTGCTTGCATAAGGGCCAGAGGTGGACCAGTGCTTGACTGACTCGCTCAACTTGTGAAGCTCTTTCTCGGAATAAATCATCCAATTTCTGAAGTTGTATTAAGGGGCTCCGGAAAGGCTCAAAATCATGAAAAGTTCAATTTTTACTTTTTTGCGTTTTCTGAATCTGCAGGCTATTACCTTTTAATAGATATATAATTTATTCAATTCCGAAGACTAACCTATTTTTAAATTTTTTTTGAAATGTGTTCTACATGGGCGTGACCCACTGTGGCGCTGTTAAATTGCTGTCAAATGGTGTTATTATTAACGTCCGTGTTCATCAGGTACATTTTAGTGATGTGAGATAAAGTATGTGTTGTGGCTAACTTGTGATGGTTCAATATACTGTATATCGCTGGTGTGATTGTCGATTGTTTCATGTTTATTTACTCTGTCGTTATCTCGAAAATATTCGTAATTAATTCTGTTTCTTGAGTCTCTGTTTTGTTGAAGTATAATAATGAGTAAAAGTAAAGTTATTAGAAATCCTCTGAAGGCTTTTAAGAAAAGGAGAAATGTTGGAAAGCCAAAGGTATTTAGAAATATGGGAATGAAGATAGGTTCTAACATGGTACGAGCGATGCTTGCTTTAGACAAGGAACGCCTTCGGGCTGCAGACAGGGCTGTAAAGAGTCTAGAAATACAAGCAAGAGTAAACAGGAGGAGGAACAAGAGGAAGCTGGAGGAGGAGTTTGCAGAGGATGAAGATAATCCATCCTATGGACCTGGAATGCACTAAAAAGTTAATCCAATCTTTGTCGCTCGATTCCCAAAACTTTTATTTTCTCATACTAATTACATGTTTTCTAAGGATCTTCCAAACATATTTGTTTCAAACTTTCAGTAAATGTTACACAGTACCTTCTGCATAATTTAACACAGCCTTTTTTCCAAAAAACTGTATATTTTTGAATATATAAATAAAAAATTGCAAAAAAATGTTGTGAATTTTCATTACAATTGAAAAAAAATCATCTTTAATAACTGAACTAAAATTTTGTAAAATCCCTGTGTTAAGTTGTAGCCCATATTCCAATAAATAATCTGTAAAAAGTTCAACTTCCTACCTCAAATACTTTGTGAGGAAAGATGTAATTTATAAGCGTTATTTTAACATTGCAAGTATAGGGTGTTCCGGAGCCCCTTAATTTGTCTGTACGTGAACATCACATCTACCGATTTCCGTCCCATTTGTATAATTCTTGCCGACCGCGGTGGTCTAGCGGTTCTAGGCGCTCAGTCAGGAACCGCGCGACTGCTACGGTCGCAGGTTCGAATCCTGCCTCAGGCATGGATGTGTGTGATGTCCTTAGGTTAGTTAGGTTTAAGTAGTTCTAAGTTCTGGGGGACTTATGACCACAGATGTTGAGTCCCATAGTGCTCAGAGCCATTTGAACCATTTGTATAATTCTTTCGTGGTGCGTCTTTTCTTGTCTTACCGAGTGTTTTTGAAAGGTAAACTTCTCGAATCATTCTCCATGTTATTCAGGCCAAGTTTCACTCAACCCCTATCTCTACAAGAAATGAGCGTTTGGCGTCATTGGCCGGGAGGCCCCTTGCGGGGCAGGTCCGGCCGCCTTGATGCAGGTCTTATTACATTCGGCGCTACATTAGGCGACCTGTGCGCCGGATGGAGATGAAACAATGATGAAGACAACACAACACCCAGTCCCTGAGCGAAGAAAATCCCCGACACAGCAGGGAATCGAACCTGGGCCCCTTAGAACGGCCACCCGCCACGCTGACCATTCAGCTGTCGAGGCGGAAAAGAAATACACTGATATTTTGGCTCCATACATGTCACAGTTTACTGGTGTTCCTTCTTCATATGCAGCTTACGCAGTTAAACAGTGTCTTACGTCTAACAGTTAACATAAAATTCCATGATATGACTTGTATTTCTGTCACATTTTTTCAGTGTTAAATGAAATAATTCTATAATTAAAAAGTCTCATTATTAAAGAAAAATTACACACAATTAATCATTTAATTAATTACATTCTGTTAAATAATAGCATATTTTAATTGAAGGCAGAACAATACAATAGGTTCTGTCTTTTCTGCTTTCACTAACAGCTATTAAAGGTGTGAGAAAGTACCTTCAATGAAAATGAGTTGTACCTCCTTTAACATTTAGCACTGGAATGAGATGCAGAAATTTATTTCTGGTACAGAGGAACGCCTCTGTAATACCTGTTTTAAAAGCAAAAGTAGCCCATGTCCACGACCACTAGATGTGGATTTGTTTTCAAGGATTTTACGAAAAGGCAAAGGTAAGGCAACTAATGTCTGTCGGAGGGGGAGCAAGGGGGGGAAGGTCGCCAAATAATACGTCATGTGTTCGTAAAAATATTTTTGAACCGCCCTGGGGCTACATACATTTAGCACCATCACTCAAACCTGCCGGTCTTAAAAATAGTTACATCTGCATATGTTACGGCGTAAAGTCAAGCGCCGGCACGCCAGTCGGGAACGTCAGAGAAGAGATGGCTGTGAGAAGAAGTCAGCCAATTGCACGCAGACCGACCACTCTCCAAGACGACCACGCGACAGCAGAGGACATAAGCGCCGCTACCGACACGTGACGCCCAGTTCAATAGCAGTTTCAAGATCATCGACTTGGATAGAAGCGTCAGCACTAGTTACTTTGCTTGCACTCTCCATGTAGCACAGGCTTAGAGTTGTTTATTCTGAAGAAGATCGCTTATTTTGTACATCGCACTTTGCTTGCGACACATCTGTGTAATTGCAAAATTACCTCCTCGTACAATGGCTACAGTGAGCCAACCATTTCCATGTGAGAATGTATCGTTAATATCAACACTAAAATTAACTCTACAACCACAGAAAACACAAGGTCCGTCGACAAGTGCAGTAGCAGCAACACTCTTAACTGGTATGCGGTTCTTCTTGTCTCCAGCTGTTGTGGCGAACTCGATGTTCTCGATGGTTTTATACACTGTCTGTTTAGAACGGCGACGAATTCTCCTGTAAGGCATTCGTCGCCGTTCTAGACAGACAGTGTGGAGGTACTAGAGGCATTATTGCAAAATTCTGTAATAAAACTCATTCATACGATTCGTTTTTGAATGTTTGTCTAGCGAACCTAGAAAGCATGCTTGCTAGACGCCACAGCATGTCCTTATTGATCTCTTTGAAACCTTTTGAGAGTTAATTTTTACAGACGTTTCAATATATTTGTCTGCCTCAGGAGCTAAATGGTCAGCAGAGCTGACTGCCATTTGGAGGATCCGGTTTCAGTTCCCTGTAGTGCCAAGGATTTTTTTTTTTCTTGCCAGAGCGGTGTCCACTCATTCAAATGATGAGCTGCATGATAAAGAAGCAACGGCTCCTGTTCAAAAAATGGTTCAAATGTCTCTGAGTACTATGGGACTTAACTTCTGAGATCATCAGTCCCCTAGAACTTAGAACTACTTAAACATAACTAACCTAAGGACATCACACACGTCCATGCCCGAGGGAGGATTCGAACTTGCGACCGCAGCGGTCACGCGGTTCCAGACTGTAACGCCTAGAACCTCTCGGCCACTCCGGCCGGCAGCGGCTCCTGTGTTTGGAAAGTCGACAACGTCCGGGAGAGCGATATATATATACTGCATCCGTGTGCCGTCATAAGAGAGAGGAGGCGTGGTAGCCGGACGGTATCGCCCAGGCGCGATTGCAGAGTATAATTTTTTCTTAGTTTAGATATCTACTTCGCCTTAATAGATGTTGGTTTCTCTTATGTTCACTAATATCGCGATATTATCCACAAAATAACTATCTACAACGTGGCACGTTCCTGCTACCGCTATTTTCCTCATAAATAATGTCTGGGCACTCTGGGAAGAGTTTAAAGATGCTGCTACATTGGCTTTTATAGTCCTACTTAACGACTGTCTCTTCCTATTTTCCACCTCTTTCTATTCATACGATACTGCAGTGCCTGCGTTAATCAGAATTATGACGAGCTGTTCTGTCCCACTCCCTCACTTAGCAATCAGAATCAATGCGAGGATGAGGCAGAGGAACCGGAAGGCAGAATGCGAATGAAAACTGATGAACAGAAAGATAATAAACATGCGGTACCAGAAAATGAATGGGGTGTAGTCAGTAGCCGGCCGTGTGGCCGAGCGGTCCTAGGCGCTTCAGTCTGGAACCGCGTGACCGCTACGGTCGCAGGCCGGAATCCTTCATCGGGCATGGATGTGTGTGATGTCCTTAGGCTAGTTAGGTTTAAGTAGATCTGAGTTCTAGGAGACTGATGACCTCAGATGTTAAGTCCCATACTGCTCAGAGCCATTTGAATCATATGTAGTCAGTATTAATTTGCAAGAAACGACAGGTGAAGTAGTTGCTTGCAAAGATCATCAGCTATCTGTTAGGGAGAGGTTGCACAACTGCCGTCTCCATTTGTTTCCCTCGATCAGGAACTAAGTGATATTAATAAAGAAAAAGAAAGTGGTGGTCAAAATGAAATCACGGTCAACACCGCAGGTCAGGCGTCACCAACAGAAATTGTGAAAGCGTTAGCTGCTGCTCCAGATGAGCCGCGAAGTAAACTAAAAACAGAACCAAACGTGAATGTAGCTCGTAACGAAGGGAAGGGAAAGTCCGAAAAGGGCGATCCAAAACCCAAAGAATGTTCGTTACGAAACGGTCCTACACGTATCACTGGAGGAAAAATCAGGAAGTTTACAAGGGAATCAGTCTGCTAGCGGTACAAGAGGAAACCTCAGAAGTAGAAAAAAACGGAACAGTAACTAATAAACTGATTGATGTGTTATTCCATGTTCAGCCTTCCGAGAAAACTTAATAGTTTAACTGAACCCTGAACCACAGGAAACTAAATCAGTTCATCAAAACAACTTCATAGTGAAGGCGCAATCTTATTCCGTCACCACTATAAACATAAATAAAATTATCGGCACTTAAGGAATTTTTGTACGAATCCGGGACGGATATTGCCTGTTACAAGAAGTTCTAATGTCGAATTTAGTAGTTCTCGGTTATGTCAGTTACATAAATGTGTCTCACGAAACTTGTGTTGACAGCTGTTTTGGTGAGGGAAGGGATTACAGTAAGCGAAGTGGAACGACTGGAATCCGGAAGGGGAATAGGACTAAATATCTATGATGTGACTATCATCAACTTGTATGCCCCTTTAGGAAGTTCTCACCGAGATGACAGGGCACGTTTCTTCAAAGACGAACTGATATACTTGTTAAAGAAAAATCCAAGACGTGATTTTAATTTTGTTTTAAATCGAAAAGATCAGTTACCTAATTTTAATTTCTCAAGTGAACTAAAACAACAAGTGACTGGTTTCGAATTAAAGGATATGTGGGAAATCAAATACCCCTCCATTGTTGAGTTCACTTATGTCACGGCAAACATCTCGCAGCACGATTGATATATTTCTAAAAATCTTGAAACTTCCGTGAAAAAAATAGAAACCATTTCTACGTACTTTTCAGACCATTCAAGTCTCTTAGCTTGCATACATCTAACACGACAGCCAGTTCGCCGATTCAAGAATCAGTGGAATTTGAACATTTTCTTGTTAGTAAATCATGATTTAGGAGACCTGATTAAAGAAGCATGGGCAATATGCCTGTGTGCTCCGAGCTGATATGACTGGGGGGTTGATATGACTGGTGGGTTAAAATGGCGAAGCCAAAGTTGAGGAAGGTTCTTATTCAATACAGTGTCCAGAGCGCATGAGAAATAAAATGCACTATAGAATATTACTACTCCGTTCTGAGAGATCTATATGATCATGTCTCAGCAGGTTCCTCACTTCGGATAGCTGACATAAAAAAAGTCAAAGCCAAGTTAGTTAATATCAAGAGAAATGAAATGGAAGGGCTGAAAATTAAATCGAAGGCAAATTATGTGTCAGAAGACGAAACTACTTCGCTGTATCATTTAGTGAAGCATACGAAAAACGGAAGAATGACTTTTAAGATGAAATTGGAACAAAAAACGGTACGATTCTCAGAACTCAGCAGGATATCATGGACGAGATATATCGCTATTATTGTGAGCTATATTCTGTGAATCAAAGTAGTGATGCATCTTTGGAAGAATTCCTTGACATCCTAGCCCCATAGCTTACGGAAGATGACAATGAAAATTTTCTCAAGGTAGGCAGTAAAGAGGACGTGTATGAGACTCTGTGCGCCTCATCACCAAAAAAATCACCAGGACCGGATGGTCTGCGAGCAGTTTTACATCCGTTACTGGTCAATAGTGGGTGCGAAAATCACGGACATTGTAAATGAAGTTATTCAGGGTAAAATGATTCTGGCTGAGTTTAAGGAGAGTAAAATTGTTTTTGTGCTAAAATATAATGGAAACTAAGATTTAAACAATTTTCGTCCAATTTCACAGCTGAATTCTGATTATAAATTAATCGCTAGAATAGTAAACAAGACAATTTCATGCCTTACAGATAAAATTATTAGTATCAGAACTGCGCGGAAGGCAGAAACATTTTTCAGAATCTAGCAAAATTCAGGGATATCATACGGTTGGTAAAGAACATGGCAACTGGAATAAATGCAAAAATAGCGGTGAATTGTCAACAATCAAGGCGATACAAATAAAACGAGGTGTTCCTCAAGGAAGTCCTCTGTCCATGTCGCTCTTCGCCATTTCACTAGAACCTTTCCTCCGACACGTCCATGCTAGATTAAACAGTTACAGGGGCCTATGCTGGCGATATAGGGGTCATTATATGGAATAATGAAGAGATAACCACGCCAGCAACAGTGACTAATACGTACTGTAGAACATTTGAAGCGAATGCAAACGAAAAAAATGTCTCAGAGGTTTTGATAATATCAACGTCGAGTGGGCAAAATTAGTCCGACAACATAAAACACTTGGAATCACTCTGACAGCATGCCCCATGAAAATGACGGCTTTAAATTGGAAAGTTGCAGCAGATAAAGTGCAAGGAGCCATTATAGAGAATTTAACTCGATGTATGAACCAAATTCATAGAACAAAGTATATCAACTCATGTATTCTTGCTAAAGCTGCCCAGCCGTCTCCAGTACCGAGAATGATAGCGGGGAGAATAATGTCCAAAATCACAAATTGTTTTTGGAAAGGTGAAGTGTTCAGAGTACGTGCTAAAGTAGCCACTTTAGATCCTAAAAGTGGTGGACTGGGATTAACTGATATAACGGATAAAGCCTCTGAAGTTTTTATCAAAACGCAAGTTAATGTAGGAAGAGACTCGCGAGAAAGCATAACCAGCCAACTTTTCGAGATCATTAAACCACGAAGCCTGCTTCCCCCGATTGACGTGCAGAATATCAACAGTCGTTTACAGCATGTGAGGGTCTTCTATGTTGAGTTCAGTTATGTAACTGCCGAGATCACAGTCATGACACTTAACAACCAGAGCCACAATGCGGGAACGAAAGAAAAGCGAAGGACGAAAACAAAATAGAACGACAGTTTCCAAACATTGACTGGACTGAGATTTGGAAAAACATTAGTTCTAGTGTGCTCACGTCTAATATAAAAACTTCATGGTACAAGACAGTTAACGACATACTTACAGGGTGTTTCAAAAATGACCAGTATATTTGAAACGGCAATAAAAACTAAACGAGCAGCGATAGAAATACACCGTTTGTTGCAATATGCTTGGGACAACAGTACATTTTCAGGCGGACAAACTTTCGAAATTACAGTAGTTACAATTTTCAACAACAGATGGCGCTGCAAGTGAAGTGAAAGATATAGAAGACAACGCAGTCTGTGGGTGCGCCATTCTGTACGTCGTCTTTCTGCTGTAAGGGTGTGCTGTTCACAACGTGCAAGTGTGCTGTAGACAACATGGTTTATTCCTTAGAACAGAGGATTTTTCTGGTGTTGGAATTCCACCGCCTAGAACACAGTGTTGTTGCAACAAGACGAAGTTTTCAACGGAGGTTTAATGTAACCAAAGGACTGAAAAGCGATACAATGAAAGATCTGTTTGAAAAATTTCAACGGACTGGGAACGTGACGGATGAACGTGCTGGAAAGGTAGGGCGACCGCGTACGGCAACCACAGAGGGCAACGCGCAGCTAGTGCAGCAGGTGATTCAACAGCGGCCTCGGGTTTCCGTTCGCCGTGTTGCAGCTGCGGTCCAAATGACGCCAACGTCCACGTATCGTCTCATGCGCCAGAGTTTACACCTCTATCCATACAAAATTCAAACGCGGCAACCCCTCAGCGCCGCTACCATTGCTGCACGAGAGACATTCGCTAACGATATAGTGCACAGGATTGATGACGGCGATATGCATGTGGGCAGCATTTGGTTTACTGACGAAGCTTATTTTTACCTGGACGGCTTCGTCAATAAACAGAACTGGCGCATATGGGGAACCGAAAAGCCCCATGTTGCAGTCCCATCGTCCCTGCATCCTCAAAAAGTACTGGTCTGGGCCGCCATTTCTTCCAAAGGAATCATTGGCCCATTTTTCAGATCCGAAACGATTACTGCATCACGCTATCTGGACATTCTTCGTGAATTTGTGGCGGTACAAACTGCCTTAGACGACACTGCGAACACCTCGTGGTTTATGCAAGATGGTGCCCGGCCACATCGCACGGCCGACGTCTTTAATTTCCTGAATGAATATTTCGATGATCGTGTGATTGCTTTGGGCTATCCGAAACATACAGGAGGCGGCGTGGATTGGCCTCCCTATTCGCCAGACATGAACCCCTGTGACTTCTTTCTGTGGGGGCACTTGAAAGAGCAGGTGTATCGCCAGAATCCAGAAACAATTGAACAGCTGAAGCAGTACATCTCATCCGCATGTGAAGCCATTCCGCCAGACACGTTGTCAAAGGTTTCGGGTAATTTCATTCAGAGACTACGCCATATTATTGCTACGCATGGTGGATATGTGGAAAATATCGTACTATAGAGTTTCCCAGACCGCAGCGCCATCTGTTGTTGAACATTGTAACTACTGTAATTTCGAAAGTTTGTCTGCCTGAAAATGTACTGTTGTCCCAAGCATATTGCAACAAACGGTGTATTTCTATCGCCGCTCGTTTAGTTTTTATTGCCGTTTCAAATATACCGGTCATTTTTGAAACACCCTGTAGCACCAATGAAGACTGTACGCAATCGGACTCTGTGAAACAAATTTATGTCAACAATGCCATCTAGTTGACACAATAATTCATATATACACTTGCAATCGTCACATGAATAGTTGGAAGTGGATCCGAGAGCACATAGCTCTGATTACGATGACATCCCCTGAGAGTATATCGCTGCCATTGATCCACAGGCCTGAAGCACGCTGTTTCCCACAGGTAAAAATAATTCTCTGTACTGGTTGCTGGGTAATTTTGTCAATGACGTCATTAACAAACTAGGATCCGACAGCACCATAGAGTTCAAGGTACACATGCTGTGTGAATACCACAAAATTAGAAGATATTAGAATCACAATAAAAACTTCAGTAACGTGTTAAAAATTATATTTGAAAGAATGGGCATTGGTTAATAATAAAAAGAAGATTGCGTTGACAGTGATGTATTGTAGTTACCTTAAGGATATTATTTAAATTTTTGGTGTGTTTTTTCTAGTTCAGAAAGTTGTTTTTCAAATTTTATAAGCTAATGTACAGATCCTATGTGACAGATTGTGTGTCTAATAGTGTCAAAACACAAAACATTAAAGGTGCATTATTGGTGATAGTATAAATATGAAAACTGACAGTTTTTATGGAAATGTCTTTATTCAGTTTTCCAATGAAAGACCTATTGCATAGGTCTGTTTACCTCAGATAATTAACATTTCATTAATGCCCAGAAAGTGTAGTTGGAAGGCTAGTCTATAACATCTCTTTTCCGCCATTCCCAAGTATTTAACAGATTGTCTAACACGATTATTAAATTGATTTTATGTGCGATGGGGATAAAAAAAAAGAAAAAATGGATGTACGAGTACAGCTTGTAGACACATGGTTGACGACATATGGAAATTTGGATGTGACTGTTAGTCGAGCTCGGATAGCTAAGCGGTAAGGCGACCGAGCGGGAAAACAGGGACTCCCGGGTTCGACTCGCGGTCGTTCATATCTTTTCACTCTCGTTATTGCGTTTTACACATGACGGTAGTCCATATTCACAACTGTGAATACATTTCATATCTTTCTATTCTGGAAGTCTCTTTCCCGAAGGCCTGTGGCCGTCATTGCCGCTCCCTTTCGTCTCGTTGGGCATGTGCTCCTCGTTCTCTCTTGTGGTGTTCACTGCCGAATTCACTTGTCCATCCATCCTTTACAAATGGCAGAGGCACAACAGCTGTTTTGTTTCTATTACATCTATTAGCATCGTGCTATGTAACATAACCTCTCTTTTTCTCTTAGTGTGCACACGGTCCATCACAAACTCCGAATTTTCTTCTACGTTAGTCCAGTGCCGTTCGCCTGTCTCTTATTCAGTCCCAACTATCTATATACTGTACGTAGCAATTCTGTCGGGAATGGATTTATATGTGATTTACTTCGTTCTTTTGTTATATCGGTATTTCAGAGAACACAGCTGCGTTGTCTTATTGCTGTTTTCGTTTGATCTGTTTTGTTAGTTATATCAACTGTACTTTTGCAATACTATCATGTATCTGAAAGTTCCAAATCCAGCGATTTTTAATTGTCAGTTCAATGTTTAGGTCTCCCGCATTTCTTTCTCCTGTCTCTAAAAATTCAGGTAATCATGTGATCACCGCGATTCCCTGCGGGATTCTGTGAAAGACATTGTGTATGCTTCGCATGTCCGTGGCGTTGGTGATTACCGCAGTATCCTCCATCACATCACAGCAAACGTCCTCGTGCGTACGTGGGTTCACGTGAAGTATCGCCTAGACATTTTACCGGATACAAAAGCTGCCTATGATGAAGTATGTTAATGTTTTGCACGAAAGTTTTTGAGGTATTTTATATGACGCCGCAAACCACAAGTGGTCATCTTGTATATTCCAGTCATATAAATGAATGGACCAGCTTTACATGTTATTGAATGAGTATATTGTACGTAAATATTCACATGTGTCTGTAAACAATAAATATGCACTGACAGGAAACCTGAGATAGGTTCCTTACTCCATCCTGATTTCGTACCTTGAAGTTCAGCCGTAGGTTGTTAAGAATACATGAAATACTTCAGTGTAATTTTTCTTTATAGTGAAGATAAGTAATGTTATGTTCATATTCATGGTTTACATTGAAACGTAATTTTCCTATCAAATAGAGTCTTAAGACTTCTGCAAAGCTCATGCACTCTTTGAAAGAGATTTTGAAACTGACTGTTACCCAAATAATATATGAAGGTAAAATATTCTGCGTTGTTAGTCCGCGTCATATTTCTTCTATACCATCGACGTTTCGACCCCTCTGCTGCGATCTTCAGGCTCTTATGATGTCCACATCCGAGTAGAAACATCGATCGTTTATCTACACCTACAACTAAATGATTACGCTGCGCTTAACAGTTAAGTACTTAGCAGAGGGTTCATCGAACAACATATAAGCTCCAGAATCAAATTTTCACTCTGCGGTGGAGTGTGCGGTGGCATGAAACTTCTCGGCAGATTAAGACTGTGAGCCGGACCGAGACTCCAACTCGGGACCTTTGCCTTTTGCTGGCAACTGATCTACAAACTGAGGTTCGCAGGAGAGCTTCTTTGAAGTCTGGAAGGTAGGAAACGAGGTACAGGCGGAAGTGAAGCTGCGCGGACGGGTTCTGAGTCGTGCTTGGGTAGCTCAGTGGAGCACTTGCCAGCGAAAGGCAAAGGTCACGAGTACGAATCTCGGTACGGGGCACAATTTTAATCTGCCAGAAAGTAATCTATAAGCTGTTTCTCTACCGTTCGACTCTCTGGCAGCGTGCGGGAAAAAAGAACACTTAAATATTTCCATGCGAGTGTTGATTTCACTTTTTCTATAGATGATTATTTTTCCTATGTAGCTGGGCGCCAACAAAATATTGTCACACTCTGAGGGGAAAGTTGGTGAATGAAGTTTCACGAGAAAGTCCTGCCGCGGCGAAAAGCCTCTTTGTTTTAATGACAGCCATCCCAGTTCGTATATCATATGCGGGATACTCTCTCCCTTATTTCGCGATAATACAAAACGAGTTGCCCTTCTTTGACCTTTCCGATGTTCTCCATCAAGCCTGTGTGATTCGTATCCCGTAGCACACAGAAATATTCCAGAAGAGAACGGACAACCGGAGTCTAAGGAAGCTCTTTAGTAGACCTGTTGGATTTTCTAAGTGCCCTCCCAATAAATTACAGTCTTTGGTTTGCTTTTCCCACATTATCTATGTGATAGTTCCAGTGTAAATTATTCGTAACTGTAATATCTAAGTATTCAGTTGAATTTACAGCCTTTAGACGCGTGTGATTCATCACATAACTGAAGATTATTGGATTCATTTTAGTACTCATGTGGATGACTGCACGCGTTTCATAATTTGGAGTCAACTGCCACTTTTTGCACCATACAGATGGAAATGGAAATGCCGTTCAAAAATGGTTCAAATGGCTCTGAGCTCTATGGGACTTAACATCTGAGGTCATCAGTCCTCTAGACTTAGAACTACTTAAACCTAACTAACCTAAAGACATCACACACATCAATGCCCGAGGCAGGATTCGAACCTGCGACCGTAGCGGTCCCGCGATCCTAGACTGAAGCGCATAGAACCGCTCAGCCACTCCGGCCGGCGGAAATGCCGTGTGGCTAGGGCCTCCCATCAGGTAGACCGTTCGCATGGTGCAAGTCTTTTGAGTTGATGCCACTTCGGCGACTTGCTTGTCGATGAGGATGAAATGATGATGATAAGGATAACACAACATCCAATCCCTGAGCGGAGAAACTCTCCGACCCAGCCGGAATCGAACTCGGGCCGTTAGGTATGACATTCCGTCGCGCTCACAACTTTTGTGTGTGTGTGTGTTTGGTCGTTTTGGACGTCACATGACAACCCTTCAAGTTCGTTGTTGATCCTTTCACTCAGGTTTTTTATTTTAGAGGCCAACCAGCTCAGTGGCCTAACACGCTGAGCTACCGGGCCGGCGACCACTCAGCTACCAGGGGCTGACACCCTACAGATGTCTTGTCTAAATAATTTTGCAATTGGATTTGATCATGTTATGACTTTACAAGACGGTAAATGACAGCAATGGTTCCAGTGGCTCTGAGCACCATGGTAAACATCTGAGGTTATCAGTCACCTAGAACTTAGAACTACTTAAACCTAACTAACCTAAGGACATCACACACATCCATGCCCGAGGCAGGATTCGAACCTGCGACCGTAGCGGTCACGCGGTTCCAGAATGAAGCGCCCAGAACCGCACGGCCACACCGGCCGGCTAAATGACAGCATCATACGCAAACAATCTACGGGGGCTGTCCAGATTGTCTCCTAATCTTTTATATCGATCAAGAACGACAGAACAACTACAACACTTCCCTGGGGGGAACTCAAGATATTACTTCCGCTTAACGCGATGATTTTCCGTCAGTTATTACGTACTGTGTCCTTGATTCCAGTCAAACAGCTGAGCTGATAGCCCACAGGCAAGCAATTTAATTAGAAGTCGCTTGTGAGGAACGGTGTCAAAAGGCTTCTGGAATTCTGAAAATGCGGAATCTCCGATCGATAGCGCTCATTATGTCGTGAGAATAACGAGGTAGTTGTGATTCTCAGGAACGATATATTGTGAATCCGTGTTGGTTATTTGTCAATAAATGGTTTTATTCGAAGTGATTCGTAATATTCTAGGGCAGTATATGTTCCAAAATCCTACTACAAATCGGCGTTAGTGATATGGGTCTGTAATGTAGCGATTTATCAGTATTTACTTCCTTGGATAGAGGTGTGACTTTTGCAACTTTCCTGTTTTTGGGTACGGATCTTTCTACGATTGCTAAGTACAGAGCTATTGAATCAGCACACTCCGAAAGGAACCTGGCTGCTATACAATCTGGTGTACAGGGAAAACTCATTTATTTGATAGAAGTGTGGTATACAATCTTGTCTTTCTCAAACATTTTAAGCTTCTGTGCTACACTGAGGATGTATACTTTTACTTACTGATGTTGGGAGTTGTTCTTGATTCGAATTATGAATATTTATTTCGTCTTCTCTGGCGAAGGAATTTCGGAAAACCGTGTTTCCCCTGCATTAGTGACACTGTCATCAATGACATCGTCATTGTTATCGCCCAGTGAAGTTACTGATTGCTTCCTGCCACTGGTGTATTTACATACGGCCAGAATCTCTTTGGATTTTCTGCCAGATATCGAGACAGACCTTCTCGTGTTGAAGTTCGCGCTAAATTTCGAGCTTCTGTAAAACTTCGCTGATCTTGGATATTTTGCGTTCTTTTAAATTTGGTATGCCTGTTTCGCTGCTTCTGTAGCCGTGTTCAGACCTGATTATTGTACCATAGGGGGATCAGCACCATTCCTTATTAATTTGTTTCTTGTATATATAAGGTAAGTGATGCGTGGAATGACTGAAATCGGTGTGAATACGCGAACAGTGGAACGTAAGGGAAATATGCAATAGCGGTTGCGTAACGGGCGTAGGTAAAAAAGAAAAATGTGGGCATTTGCGTCAGTTGAGGAACTGGGAAAGACGAAGCGGCAGTAACGACGTTGACGTTTGGTGACCGAAGGGAACCAAGTTAGTGAGAAAGGCGGCCAGTGGTGGACGACGGACTGAGGTGTCTGTGTGTGCCGAGTCACATTGTTATGTCGGCAATGAAAATAGTTGCTTGCAGAAACGTCGTTCGATTTCGACGTTGATGACAGGGTATATCAATTGCCGTCGACACTATTACTTTGAATTCAGATCACGTCTGGTCTACGCTTACATAGACTGGAAGGAGTGAACATCGTCTCTTAGGAATGTGTAAAGTGAATTTTTGTCTTTTTTTTTAACAGATATATTTTGCGTTTATGCTGGTAGGTTTACATGTTACGGTATTCACTACAACAGCCACGTGGGTACTAATCCATGTATCGGTCATGACGCTCCCTTTTAGTCAAGATTAGTTGTTGCTAAGAGGTCCAATATGTTTCCACAACCATTTACACTTCGAGTGGGCTCCTGGACAAGTTGTTCAAAATAATTTTCTGAGAGGACAGTAAGTCCATTTCGAATGTTTTATGCCTACCACCGACTATAAACATTTTCGCCAACATATCGAGGGTAGATTGAAGCCACCACCAACTAAAATTTTGTGTCTGGGGCACATATTTGAAATGACAAGTTTTCTCTGAACTTTTTAAGAAGTGTATCATCTGAGTCGTGGGGACGGTATAGGCAAGGAATTATTAATTCATTCTAAAATACACCCTCTATCCACATTAATTCACAAGAACTATCTACTTCAATTTCACTACAAGTTAAACCACTTCTGACAGCAATAAACACTCCACCACAACTGTATTTAATCTATCCTTTCTGAACACGGTTAAGTTCTTTGTAAAAATTTCGGCTGAACTTATTTCCGGTCTTAGCCAGCTTTCGGTGGCTGTAACTATTTGAGATTCAGTGCTACTAGAGTATACAAGAAATATGACGTGGCCTAACAACACAGAAGATTTTAACTACAGTGATAATAGCCACGAAAACATGCAGACTTACAGACTTACACAAATAATGTTACTGCTCTGTTAGAATTTTATGTTGCCGCTTGTGTGTGAATTTACTTGTCTTCCTGTTGTCGTGTGGTAATTTCATTGCCTGAATGACGCCAGGAAAAGTATTATCTGAAAATTAATATGTTCGGAAAACTTATGTTATCACTAAGATGTGGCGTTATTTATGTTTTCTGTATTTGCTCGATGTTGGATCGTAAAGTAGGAATCCGTTTTGCCCTGAATATTCACACTGCTCGATGTTGAATCGTAAAGTAGGAATACGTTTTGCCCTTAATATTCACACCCTTTAGCGCATGGAAAGAGAATTTTGACAACTGCATAAAAGCTTCCACAAATTTTAAGAAGAGCTACATAACCCAAATGTTCAAGCAAGCGTACGAACCATTTGGACCAGCGACCGTTTACAAGAACTACTACAAGAGTATTATTAAAAGTGCTTTCCTCGTGAGGAAATGGTCTAGCGGTTCTAGGCGCTCAGTCCGGAACCGCGCGATTGCTACGGTCGCAGGTTCGAATCCTGCCTCGGGCATGGATGTGTGTGATGTCCTTAGGTTAGTTAGGTTTAAGTAGTTCTAAGTTCTAGGGGACTGATGACCACAGCAGTTAAGTCCCATAGTGCTCAGAGCCATTTGAACCACTTTTTTCGTGAGGAAACTGCAAACAAAATAGAATTAGATTCAGCTATTTTGTGACACATATCGAAAAAAAAAAGACGTGCCAATCGCAAATCATTATATCCCAAAACTGATTCCTACTCATTCTTGGACTATACCGGAGAGCAGGAGCACATGCAAGCACCAACTGGGTCCTCACTTACCTCTCGTCTCGTGACGTCCTTTATCACGAGTACCCTTGACCCTAAGCGCACCACTCACCAGAATGAACAAGAACCAAGCAAATACAGAATAAAAGAGAGAAAGACAGATAGAGAGAGAGAACGAGAGAGAGAAAGAAAGAAAGAGAGATACGATGCACCACAAAGGAAATATCTGAATGGAACAGAAATCGGTAGATGTGATACACATGTACAGACAAACAAATCATTAAAATTTTAGCAAAATTGAATTATTTATTCAGGAGGTAGCGGTTCGTAAATTGGACCCTTATGCAAGCAGTTGTTGGATGTCTTCCTGAGGGACATGGTGCCAAATTCCGACTAACTGGCATGTTAGATCGTCAAAATCCCGAGATAATTGGAGGGTCCTGCTCATAACGCTCCAAACGTTGTCAGTTGAGTAGAGATCGTCGACCTTTCTTGTCTAGATAGGGTTTGGCAAACAGGGAACCAAGAAGTGAACACTCGCAGTGTGTGCGGGCAGGCATTATCTTGTTGAAATGTAAGCCAAGGGCCGGCCGAAGTGGCCGTGCGGTCCTAGGCGCTGCAGTCTGGAACCGCGAGACCGCTACGGTCGCAGGTTCGAATCCTGCCTCGGGCATGGATGTGTGTGATGTCCTTAGGTTAGTTAGGTTTAAGTAGTTCTAAGTTCTAGGGGACTAATGACCTCAGAAGTTGAGTCCCATAGTGCTCAGAGCCATTTGAACCATTTTTTTGTAATCCCAGGATGACTTGCCATGAAGGACAACAAAACAGGGAGTAGAATATCGTCGACGCACCGCTGCGTTGTATGGGTACCGCGGATGACAACCACAGACGTGACCGTAGACGCCCCGGACACCGGCGGGATACCAGCCAGACTACCGTCTGACATACTCCCCAACTACCAGACGTGCCATTCCTTTTCATTGTAGGATTCTTTTGGTTGTCATCTTTGGTACCCTTACAGCACAACAGTACGTCGATGATATTCTACGCCCCGTTTTCTTGCCTTTGTGGCAAGCTGCCTTGGGCTTACGTTCCAGCAAGATATTGGCCGCCCGCACAGGATGAGTTTGTCTACTGCTTGTCCTCGTGCTTGCCAAACTCCACCTTGGTCAGAAAGATCGTCAGATCTCTTCCCAATCGAGAAGTTTGGAGCATTATGGGCGGGGCTCCCCAACTATCTCGGGATTTTGACGATCTAGCACTCCGATTGGTCAGAATTTGACACTATGTCCCTCAGGAGGATATCCAATAACTCCGTCACTCACTGTGAAAACAGCTGTTATCATCTTTGAAGCTGGGAGTGTCCGCAGAATACTCATCGTAAAGATGGAGAAAAAGGGCAACCGTTGTTCACCCAGAGTGTACATTGTCCAGCCACGTTAATGTGACCACTTGTCAAAAGACTGAATAGCCACCTTTTGCAGCGCATACCACTGCGAAATTTGCAGTATGAGAGTCAGTGAAGTTCTGGAAGTTACCAACAGGGATTTGGAGCAACGCCGACTCCAGCTCCATGATCAGCTGCGCTAGGTATTTCGGTTGAGGATGCATGGCGCGAACAGCCCATTCGAGGTGGTCTCACAGATTCTCAACTGGGTATAAATCCGGGGAGTTCTGTCGCTAGAGGAGTACGGTGAACTTATGCTGATGCACTTAGAACGACGCAGGAACACTGCGAGCTGAGGGACGCCCTGCTGGTATATGGCATCGTGCTGAGGAAAACAACACGCTACACGTAGCGGTGTTCATGGTTCCCAAGAATAGTTTCATACTTGTGTTGATCCATGTGCCCATATGACGAAACCGCCCAGGGAATGCCACCATAATGACCCATTCAAACGATTGTTGTAGAGTGTTTGCCGTATGTCCGATGGAACATAAAACGTGATTCATCTGGAAAGGTCACCTGTCAGCACTCAATGGGAGTCCAATTGCGGTATTGGCGACCAGATTCCAGCTTTCGTCCCCGTTGAACAGCTGTCAGCATGGCTGTTGCAGAGGCCCACGCATAGCAGTGTTCGCTAAACGGTCGTTGAGGAGACACTGTTGGTAGCCCCTTGGTTCATCTGAGCGTTCAGCTGCTCAACAATTGCACTCCTATTCGCACGTACGCGCCTCCTCAGCCGTTGCTCACCCCATGGTGTACCACAGTTGTCTGGCGTCGGTTTTCCGTAGCCACATTTTGCCATGCACGGTAGACTTTAACCACGACGGCATGCGAACAGTTTAGAATCTTAGCCGTTTCGGAAATACTTCTACCATTGGCCCGAAAGTCTGTGGTCAGGCACTTTTGGACGCGAGATGATTCGCTCCTTTTCCGCAATACGATAACGGCTGCACTGTTTTACCCGTCCCACGCTCCCCCCCCCCCCCCCCATTGTATTCATATACCGTACCCTTCTTCACTGATACTTCTGCCACTTGTCGTATGTGAGTGACTATTGTACACTGAACATAGGCGGTGGTCGCATTAATGTGATTGGACCGTGCAGATATGAGTGCTTCAAGTTAAGGTAACGCGAACAAGAGGTATAAAGGCATGATACTTAAAACACCCCCTAAATGCCACAGAAACATCTCTGACATGAACAAAATCCTCCATATGCTGCGGGTTAAACAACTCATCGTTTGCAAAGAGGTACAGTCGCGACTGGTCGCAAGCCTCCAATCACATATTGCCTAATTTCTGTCTTGAGCCCGCTGAAACCGTGAATCTTTATGTGACGCTGTGGGCAATGACCTTTTGTTAGGTAGCCGACTCCATTGCAAGCTGTTCGCTCACAAACCTGTTGAGATGGAACCGTCTCTGGTCGGTGTCGATTAGGATCCTTATCGATCATTTACTCCGTGTTCACGGCTCGGAGTAGTCCCCCATTTCTTGTAGACATGCTGGACAGACCGCGTCGAAGCACCAACAGATCGATCAACTTCATTTCACAGCGTGGTCATGGGCGTTCCCAAACTCGATAGGTCTTTTTTGCCATGCTGTCACGCCTCAGTGTCGATAAATCTTGCTGCGCTCATTCCATTACATCGACTGGCGCACACACACACACACACACACACACACACACACACATACACACACACTACTTTGATATTTTTATTGTATTTTATGGTGTTATAGACAAGATCAGGATGTATTTTCAAGTAGTTTATTGATATGTCCATTGAAACTAAACTCACCCATTGTCGTGTGGTAATATTTTGGTAAAGAGCTGTGGCAGATTTCTTGTTGCGTGCTCGTGAGTCCTTTGAAAGTCATGTTTATTTGCAGGTTCATTTGTCAATCTCCCTAGTGTCTCTCCATATCCACGTCGACGTAGTGTAGTTGAAATTTTCTTTAGTAATTACTATGACTAGAAAGAGTAATACTTGCGTTCGAGTCTCACCTAAGTATTTATCAGAGATGAGCACTCGCTTACTTCTTCCTTGAATATGTTTACTCTTACTTCCGAGTTGCAATATGTGAAGTTCTTTATCAGAACAGAAGAAATTCAGAGCCATTAAAAATTCATTGAAGAACAGAGATAATAAAAATCAGATGATGATGTTTGATTTTGGGGCGATCAGTCCCAGTTTTTCCGTAGTCCAATCTAGCCACTGTCATGAATATTGATGAGGATGAAATGATGACAACAACACGAACACCCAGTCCCAGGACAGAGAAAATCCCCAACCCGGCCGGGAATCGAACCCGGGAGCACGTGGTCCAGAGGCAGCAACGATAGCCCCTAGACCACGAGCTGCAGACATATAAAACAGAAACAATGCAACGATAACGTTCACTTTTCTTAAGGAAAAATAAAATGTGATATTACAACAACATTTGATTCTCACATGTCCGCCTGGGGGCAGATCTACACCGTCTATTGAGTTACAAAGCGACCAGTGTGTTTTCTGAAGAAGCGAGTAATAATTTTGTCCAGCGATTTTGTGATGACGTAAACTAAAGAGTGCCAGCAATAAAACTTATGTACTAGTTATGCATCGAATTTCAATCTTAGCACTGAAGCATCGGCTGAACATTAGATGAAGATTTCACTAGCCATAATGGAGTGAGCACTTCTAGTGCAGACAACCCTATAGACTGAATTAGCGCTCATCTGAAGACATGTAAACTTGAGCGTTCAAATGTTCCGTTGGCATTTCGTTTAGAAGCTACTTGTAGAAGTCAACACTAACAGGTTGGTCTCCAGGGCTTGTACACAACGGAAATTTATAAGTATAAAGACATAGGTTCCTTTTAATATCCAACGAACTTTCAATTAACTCTATCACAGCTCGCTATCGTTGTCATTTTTCGTCAAAAGGGGAAAAAGGATACACGTGAAAGCGGCGTTCATAAAACTGGACGACACTCTGGAGGTCGCACTGGGAAGGAGTCTGACACCATAGCGAAGAGGTAAGATATTCTGTATCGAAGCTATGAGATAATTGCGAAGAATCAAATAAAAAGTTTCATTATCACATGACAGTGTTAAATGCTTCCCCTTCAGCTTTGTTATAACCACGTGTAAGGTGCACTAACACAAGTTTAATATGTATAGCCATCACGTGAAAAAGACATAAGAGAAGTTAAATATCATTTTCGTTGTTTAAAACCAGGTTCAGCAAGACAGCAAGAAACATTACACTACTCTCTTCAGAGAAATACTTCTTTCTTTTCCTTTGAACGAAAAGAAATTTCTATCACGTTACATTCGATTACTTTAAGACGTTCTTCCCAGAAACAATTTCTCCGGAACGGAGAAGCAACCTCCAGTGCATAAATAGAAAAGTGGGAAAAGACGACTACATCAAAAGTATTTCACAGTCTTCGCCCTTATTGGAAAATAATGTTATTTTCTGCGACTCTCTGTAACTCTCACTTTGTTGTCCTTACGAAAGAGATCGCTAATGAATTCCTCGATTATAATTTCGATAGGTTTAATTAAAACGGTTTTAATATAATCTTCTTGCCACCCGGAAAGCGGAATTCGATAAATGATTCCTTACCGTGAATTAATTAGGCTCTGATAATTACTAAGCGAGCATCCTCGGGCGTAGACGAAAGATTTCTAGAATTTTCCTCGGAAACTCATCCACGGCCGACGTCTGTGAGCTGGGGAAGCTGCAGCGAGCGAGGAGCCACATTGCTCTCGCTCCAGAGAGCGAAGGATCTAATCCCTCTCTGGCAATATGCATTTTGGTTTTCCACGATTTCTATTAACAGTTAAGTTGAATACCGTGACGGTTCATTTGAAAGACTGAAAGCGGTCAGTTGATTTCTTTTCCGATCCTTCCTCTGAGCCTAAGCTTCTCCCTAATGAGCCAGTCGTCGACGGAATATGGAAACTTAATCGTCCTTCCTTCCTTCCTTCCTTCCCTCCTTCCCTCCTTCTTGAAAATTGTAACAGTGTGTAACATTGTGTCTAACTAAAGAACATTTCAACGTCGCTAAAATTTGATTTTGGTTTTTCTGAAATGTGGAAACTACACTGACACCCAGCTTTCTGTTGGATTACTTCATTAAAAGCAATTTTTTCCAGTCGGTGTGTTTTCTCAAACTGCTACTTAATATTGTATGAATTATTAAATAACATATTCCAGAGAGATCAGTTTGGCTCCCGGACAAATGTCAGTAGCATGCGAGGCACTAGTGGAACTACAACTTATCTACATCTGCAGTCTACACCACAAGTCGGAGAGTACTTCTGGTACCAATAGCTGATCCCACCTTCCCTGTTCCACTCGATAACGGTGCGTGGGAAGAATGGTTGTTGGTAAGCCTCTGCATTAGCTATAATTTCTCGAATTTTCTCGTTGTGGTCATTTCGCGAAATGTATGAGGGGGCAAGGAAACCGTTTCTGAAGAACATAAATTTGTTAACATCGAGTATAAATTTAAATGTCAGGAAGTCGTTTCTGAAAGTATTTTTGGAGTGTAGCCACGCATGGAAGTGAAACATTAGACAAGAAGAGAATAGAAGCTTTGGAAATGTGGTGCTACAGAAGAATGCTGAAAATTAGATAGGTAGATCACATAACTAATGAGGAGGTATTGAATAGAATTGGGGAGAAGAGGAGTTTGTGGCACAGCTCGACAAGAAGAAGGGACCAGTTGGTAGGACATGTTCTGAAGCATCAAGGGATCACAAATTTAGCTTTGGAGGGCAGCGTGGAGGTTAAAAATCGTAGAGGGAGAGCAAGAGATGAATACACTAAGCAGATTCAGAAGGATGTAGGCTGCAGTAAGTACTGGGAGATGAAGAAGCTTGCACGGGATAGAGTAGCATCGAGAGCTGCATCAAAGCAGTCTCAGGACTAAAGACCACAACAACAGCAGCAACATGAGGGGGCGAGGGGGGAGAGGGGGGCAAGGGGGGAAGTAATATGCTGTCCGACACTTCCTGAAAAGTGCTCTCTCGAAATTTCAATAGCAAAACTTCTCTGAGATCCACAACGCCTCTCTTGCAACGACTGCAATATATACGATACTGCAGTGCCTGTGAGATTCCGAATTACGATGCAATGTTCTTTCCGATATGCACTGTGGGGACCACAGCCGTTATGAAATACATGAAATGTAGCTTTCTTGAGAAAATTACTTCCTCATCCATAGCTCATAAAAGTTTTGCATGAAATGTGTTCTAAGTTGTAAATATAAACAACCATCGGCCGTATAATGGAATCATAAGAGTAAAAATATGTGCCGCACTGGAATTGGAACGCGGATTTCCCGCTTATCACGTGCAGTAGTCTTACCACTTGGCTGTCCGCCCCCCGGTAGCTGATTGGTCAGCGCGCCTGAATGTCAGTCCTCAGCGCCCGGGTTCGATTCCTGGCTGGGCCGGAGATTTTTCTCCGCTCAGGGACTGGGTGTTGTGTTGTCATCATCATCATTTCATCACCATCGACACGCAAGTCGGCGCAGTGGCGTCAAATCGAAAGACTTGCACCCGGCGAACGGTCTACCCGACGGGAGGCCCTAGTCACACGAAATTTACTTTTACCATTTGGCTATCCGTGCCCGTTCACGCCCTGACCTGAACTTCCGTATGTCGTCAACCACGTGTCTACAACCTGTACTCGCACATACATTATGTTTATCCCCGTACAAGGGAAACATTTTACTTGAACGTCTCTTGCCTGGTGTTCGTGGATAAATACGATATTGTAGAACCTTTGCTACCCCTAGTTACGGTCCAATGTTCCTTCGGACATGTATGGCCGTGAGTCGCACTCGGATAGCCAAATGGTAAGGCGACCGCTCGCGGTAAGCGGGATATTCAGGTTTGAATTCCAGTCCGGCACGAATTTTCACTGTCATCATTCCATTATACGACTGATTGTTGGTCATATTTTCAACTGCGAACACATTTCATGTATTTCATAACGGCTGCAGTCGCCGCATGCCTATTTCTTCGCACATGCATGTGCGTCCAGAGGAACACTGCATCGTAATTCGGAATAACACATGTACTGCAAAATCGAATTTATCCGCCAACAGCAGGCAAGCGATTTTCAAGTAAAATGCCTCCCCTGTATGGGAATATAAATAATGGACAGCACAGGTTGTAGACACATGGTTTACGATAAATGGAAGTTTAGGTTTGGCCATGGGTCATGCTCGGATAGCTAAATGGTAAGGCGACCACTCGCAATAAGCACAAACTTTCACTGTCTCGCACAAACTGTCACTGTCATCACTCCGTTATATGGTTGATGGTTGCCTGTATTGGCAACTGTAAATACATTTTATGCCAATGAAGTTTTCTGAGCATCTCGCTAATCCTTTCGTGTCCACTAAACAACCCCGTGAATAAACGCAGTGCTCTTGGTTGCATCTTCTCTCTCTCTCTCTCTCTCTCTCTTCTGTCTCTCCTACCTAGTAATGATCCCATATTGACGAACAATACTTAAGAAAAGGTCGAACAAGTGTCTTGAAAGCCACTTCGTTCATGGGTGTATTACATTTTCTTAAGATTCTTCCTGTGGGTTTCAGCTGCTTTTCCTGCTGCTTGTTCTGTGAGGTCGTGTTTAGTTCTACAGCAGTGCATTCTTTTTTTCAATGCATGCACTACTGTAGCACTAAACTACTGATGACTAATTGCTGAAAACGCTATATACCGTAAAATATCTAAGAATAGCTTTCCAGAGTGACCTTAAGTGGGACGACCTCACAGAACAAGTAGTAACAAAAGCAGCTGTAAGAACGAAATCCACAGGAAGAATCTTAAGGAAATGTAATACACCCATGAACGAAATGGCTTTCAAGACACTTGTTGTGGCTTACAAGACATTTATTGACGTTCAGGGTCAACGACCACAACCTGTACTATTCAACAATCCTCTGTAGGTCATTCTACAAATAAATTCTGTAATGATTATAAAGAATCCCCCTCGATTGCAAACAGAAACCAGATGTTGACCTAGGTTTCAGCGCGGATAATCACGCCTTCTTCGGAACACACTAAAACTACAAACTGCCTAAAGAGACATGGTCCACCATTAATACAGAACTCCCAAAAGGGACCATGCCTCCTTAGCCAGTTTGTAGTTTTAGTGTGTTCCGAAGAATACAGAACGCCTTTTTGGGTAGACCATGTATCTCTAGGCAGTATGTAGTTTTAGTGTGTTCCGAAGAAGGCGTGGTTATACACGCCGAAACCTAGGTCAACATCCGGTTTCTATCTGCAATCGAGGCTGATTCTTTATAATCATTAAATTATTCACGATTTCTGACGTGCTGCAGTGTTAAAAGTTCTCAATAAATACTGTCTTCTGGAGTTGCTATTTTCCGATAAACAACTGCATCAGCTGCGAAAGAGCTTCCAAATGTTTCTACTAGATAATTTATAGACATTGTAAACAGTAATGGACCTATTACACTTATTTGGTGTACTCCGGAAATTACCCTCACATCTGTCGATTTTGTTCCATTAAGGGTGACTTGTTGAGCTCTGTCCACAAGAAAGTCTTGAATCCAGTCACAAATCTGGTCCGATACCCGATAAGCTCGTATTTTTTCACTAATCGGCAGTGCGAGAAGGTGTCAAATCCCTCCCCGAAGTCGAGGAACCCTGCATCAACTTGAGTGTCGTTGTCGGCGGCGCTGCGGATCCCACGAAGGAAGTAAGTGTGAGCCGAGTTTCGCACCCCTGTTTGCGGAATCCATGTTGATTTTTATAGAGGAGATTTTCGTTCTCCAAACACGTCATAATTTTTTAGCATAAAACATGTCCCATACAACATATTGACGTCAACGATATAGATATTTTTTAGAAGACAGGCTGAAGACAGACAAACCTACGTTTGTAGCATTTATAGATTTAGGGAAAGCATTTGAAAGTGTTGACTGAGCAGAGATTAAATAAACGAACGAAATGTTATTTATAATATGTTAAGAACCCAGATTGCAATTACAAAAGTCGCAGTACATGAAAGAGAAGCAGTGGCAGAGTAGGAAGTGCGACAGGGTTTGTAGTCTGCGGCCGTTTTTATTCAAACTCTACATTGAGCAGTAAAGGAAACCAACGATAAGTCAGAAAAGGGAACGAAATCGGGGGAGAACGAATAAAAATTTTGATGTTCACCGATGATATTGAACAAAACTCAAAATTTCTTGAGAAGACGTTGTAATATGAGCATCAACAAGAGTAAAACAATGGCAATGGAAATAGACACATTTAATCAGTAGATGTTGGGGAATTAGATTAGAAAATAAGACAGTACAAGAGGTAGATGCGTTGTTTTAGTTAATGTAGAACTGATCAAGACTGCAGATATTTTTTAAACAACCGCATAGTTACTTAGCACGATAGAAATGTTATCTCCAATTTTCAGAGTTCAATTCGTGTTTCAAATAATATGAAACGCATCTAGATTCAACCGCCACGCAGTGCCACGCCCCCTTTTCTACACCACTCTGTCATTATTTGCGTTATTTTATTATTCCCTTCCATCAGAGAAGACATCTGTAGAGTATAGTGACAGTTACCCCACTTAGGATGAGATTAATTATGATTTGTTAAGTAAATGCATACATTGTGGTACACAAAACCCGAACGAAAATTTTGGTAACCTTATTTAAAAGAGACGCCTAAAGAAAATATTTTGCTCATTTGCTACTGTTAAAATTTCCTCATAAGATGCTTCTCTCATATTCAATGATGTTGATGCGAGCAACGGAAGAACCAGGACCTTTATGAGACTAGGATCTGATCAGGTTGCTTCACTGAAAACCTCTGAAGAAGACTGATAACGTGCGCATCGTAATTCTGAAATGGCAGAGAAGAATATAGGCAAAAAGACATACCAGAAGGGTCAGACCAGAACCACACATGTATATGGAAACCAAAAAGAATAATTTATAGTCAGGTCCAACGTTAAGGTACTTGCTAGGAAATGAAAACTAATAAAATCTTTTTTCTGATTTTCCAGCAACTTTCATTTCTGAGTGTATAAGGAACATTTTCTGCTGAACCATTGCAGATAAAAAGATGAAATTTGCTACATACTTTGTACACACTATAACACAACTTCCTACGGCACAAATGTTTTCAATGCGCATTACTGATAAATTGATATAAACCTTTGTGAAGTAAAAATTGCTTTGTATCATACACATAAACTTAAGAAAGTTGTTGGGAGAGTTCTGAGACTTTATTAAAAAACTGGTACACATATTCGTTTATCTAAGTACTAAGAGTAACCAACCACATTTTGAAAGTGATGCGTATAGTAATGTTTGACAAAATGTGATACTATGTCTTTCAAAAGTATCCAATTGTTTAGACAAAATGGAAAAAATAATCCAGATTATAGCTAATAACAGCTAATAACATAGCATCATGTGCAAAATTCAGTTCAGTTATATCTTCAAGAGTAAAAGTTACATTAGGGTTCTATGTACTCATATATTTTCTCATACATCCTCTCTTAAGCTGCGAAAAAAAAGAAAGAAAGAAAAAAAAACGATGACCGAACTGGACATCTTATAAAATACACACTGGCAATAGCAAGAACAGCATATCTAAAAAAAAGAGTAATTTGTTAATATCTTGATCCGCATGTATATTCCACATCTCCTCCTAAACCACTGGATGGATTTCAACCATACTTGGTACATATATCTCTTACTGTCTGGAAAGAGCTACTGCGGGTGTAAGCACCACTTACTTCTCAAAGGGTTGGAGGTAAAAAAAAGAGCGTAGTTCATGAAGCGTAAATGGCCAATCTATATTCTTCAACTATTTGAGAATGAGAGAACTTAGTAGCTTGCAAAAACCTTTACACATTATTTCAAACCATTACGAGACTTTTCCTTCCTGACATTCAACACAAAATGATGAAAGGAAGAAAGTTTACCACTTACTACATTTTCACGCTTAATGCAGTAAAATTGCCACGTCATGCATAACATTTCTTTATTAATAGCTCTATTCGCACTACGTTTTGCAGACAGTATTCACATGTGGCACTGAACGCAGCTGTAACAATATATCATCGTACGATACGTACTTCTGGAGACATGACGTCATAAACATTGAGTTTCATGAAAACGAAACTGTATGGCCAAATTCGCTAGACATAAAAGTGATTTATCTTTACAGTTATGTCTGGAACATGTTAAATATACGTGAAAATATGTGACATGTGTGAGCCTGGGAGAAGCCTTATCTAAAAAGCTCCTAAACTCCTGGATCGATTTCAACCAAATTTGGCACACTTACTTTCTGGAAAGATAGAGTGTGCGGGTGAGAACCACCAACTTGATTTGGATATGATAACGTGGCGCTGGAGAGGGAAGGCTGGAGGAGGATAAAGACAAGCATGGAGGGGAAAGGAGAAGATGGCCACAGACATGGGGAGCAGGAGATGGACAGAGTTAGGTGTAGAAGGAAATAGGCTGACAAAGGGGAGCAGAGGAGTTGAACAGAGGGAGGAGGAGGAGGAGGAGGAGGAGATGGACAGGCAGAGGGGGAGCAAATGGAAGTGGGGAGAAGCAGATGGAGGAAGACATGGATGGAAATTGGGGCTGGAGGAGATAGACAGGGAAGTGGGAAGGATAAGATAAACTGATAGGACACTGGAATAATACGTACATACATGGCCGTCGCTGGGTATGCTGTAATAATGTATTTATGTGTGTATGTACTCAACATCTGCTGTTAAACTACTGGCTCTATGTCAACCAAACTTGGTAGATATCTCACTTACTATCTGTAAAACGCACTGTGGAAGTGAGAAAAGCCTACCTCTCAAAGGGGTGACGGTGGGTGTGTATGTGTGTGAGGCAACTATCTAGGATATATTCATACAATATTTAGAATGAGTTCACTTTGCGACTTGCAAAAACCTTTAAACATAATTTAAAAGCTTTACGAAACATCTTCTCGCTCAAACCCTTTACAAAAGGTTGGAAAGATAAAAGTTTATCCCTTATTCAATTGTCGCTGTTAATGTAGTAAAACTGCCGCATCATTCACAACGTCTTAATTTATTGCTTCTTTTTCTTCCACTTTTATTCGCAAGACTTTTCGCAGACAGTTTTCACATATACCATTGAATGACCCTGCTAAATTATATCATAGTACGATACATAAGGCAGGAGATATGACGTCATCATCACCGAGATGCGCGGCAAACTGCCGCATCACGCATTATGTTTTAATTTAGTAGTACTTTACTCCTAACTCTATTCCCAACATATTTCACAGGCGGTATCCACATATAACACTGTACCCGCAATATAGCTCAGGAGACAGAAGACAGATGCCTAAAAAGGTAGGTCCTTAAAACGGAGCGCAAATTACTTGGAATATCCTCCTCCAATGTTTGCTAACGACAGCACTTAGAGATTTCCTACAAACTTTAAAGGCAACTTCAAACCTTTATAAATCTTTTTCTCGCTTACATTCTTCACTTCAAATACTTAAGATATTAAATCATTTGCAAAATAATCAGAAGTTTGAGGCTGTTTCTTACAGGGGAGTTTCATTCTTTATAATATGGGATGTTTACTGATTACTTTCTATCTGGAGGGAACCGGGGATAACACTGAAGAATAACACAGGAACATTGGCAGTAATTTCAAACAAATTTGCTAGGTACATGACTTATAAGTTGTGTAAAACTGGTATGGGAGTAAGATTCCCGATTACGCCTTTCAAACCATCCTATGAGAACAGAATTACAGTAGGCGTCATATCAATAATACCAGTGCAGCATGAGTGTGAAATAGTTTAAGCTGGAACAAAATAGTTATGTATGCACACATGGAACAACAACTCGAAATTAGAATGTAGATACTTAATCATACACTAGACACGTTACAATGAGCAGTCCGAAGAGAACTTATTCTGGATATTACCAATGGCTGCCAAGCGATAGCGCCTGAGGCGGCTGGTGGCGGTGAGCGCATAGGACAGAGAGTTTATTGTCTAATAACCAGTTATAATACTGAAATGTCATCATTAAAAAAATTGTAATAACCACATATTGGTGCTAAACAAACCAGACTTAATAGTTTCACTTTCCTTCTTTTCTCCCTTTCTCATTGACTCTCTTTCTCTTACTTGCTCTCCCCTTCCCCCCCTCCCCCCCAACTCACCAAGATCCCATATTTCCTCTTACAACTTAGTTAAATTTTGTATACTCACATTTAGTTTTCTTATACAGCCTAAAATTGTTCTACTACTTGTTCGCCTGCCTTACCTCCCCCATCCTCCCCCTATTCCCCCACCTTCTAATATTCTCCTCTACCACCTCGTTTACATTAACTGTTTCTGCCGCATCTCCCTACTGTCCCCTCTCGCTGCTTTCCCCTATCCATCCCCTCCTTATTCCTTTCATTCCTAATACCCAACACACACCCTATTACATGCATATTCATTTATAGTTTTATTCCGCTTGATCTGCTCATGGGTCATATTATATTTGCACCTATATTTTTTTTTTACTTTCCTTTCCACCACCTATTCTATACTATCCCCTCCTCCGCCATCAGTTTCTTTCCACAACACACCTTCCCCCTCCCCCCCTTTTTGCCTCCACAACATTTTGTCTAGTATAAATGTTTACACATTTGCTTGCCAAAGTAGTTTTACATTATAGTGTAGAATGGTTATTTGGTAAGCATTCATAGGCTCTTTCGTAGACCAGTTGTATGTGATCTATCGGACGCTTCACTATGCACTTCTACAGAATATAATGTAACGTTCCTTGACAACTGACCTGTGATGTGCTAGGCCATGATTATCCGTAGTTTTCCATTAGTATAAGACATATAACAACCCCTCCACCATTGCTAAATTTCCTGGCATAAGTTCATTTGTTTGCATTACGTACCACCAAGAAAAATATACACACGTTACTCAGTTTATGTAACTTCGGTTTAGCACCTTACTCACTTTTCTGGAGTCAACCATAGATTACCAACCTACGATGTTCGTCTTTGGTTTCCATCACATTAGTAAATTCGACAGTGTGGCTTGACGTAACGGTACCTGTAGATGTAACGACTGTGTTCTGGTGATCATTTTCTGACACAATTGTTCAGTGTATGTCACATACGTCTGTCTTTATCTCTGGTAGTCACTTTTTGAAGAAGTTCTAGTTTTCATGCTGTGACACCTGCATTGTAAAACCAAGTTTAATATACAGATATAATTATAGACGTCTAATCATGCTCAGCACGTAGGTAATACAAACACAAGAATTTTGAAAACAGTTTTTCGATCCCACATTTTATTGAGGTAATGTTAAACACAGTTTGGTCCACTGCGTTTTCACGTATTCTGTATGTATACATATCTCTTTTCAGTTGTTAGTAACTGAAAATGGTCATTGGCTGAAATCACTCTTGTACAGCAAAATAAATGATCTATAAAGTCAAATGGCGGAACCTTCTTTAAAACGATCTTGTTATGTAGTTCGAGAATCATGTAGAATTACTATACATGCAAACCGTACGTGCCGACTGTAAACTTAATAACGTAGGGGAACGAGGGTACCTGTTAAGACACAGGAACGAAAGAAAGATCAACGTAACGAGTACAACAGTAGTGAACTACAAATCAAATCGAAGCTTAATAATAAATTACTAAACAATAAGGAAATGTTAACTAAATTAGGTAAGGGTAATTCCTCTGTGATTGTAGCTGAAACTGAATGTAGAAATGTGTTGCAGTATTTATTGGAGAATGATGTAACACCCGTAGGTGAAGGCCCCATGAGATTTCTACATCTGCATCTACGTGATTCCTCTGCTATTCACAATAAAATGGCTGGCAGAGAGTTCAAAGAACCACCTTCAATCTGTCTGTATACCGTTCCACGCTCGAACGGCGCGAGGGAAAAACGAACACTTAATTTTTCCTGTGCGAGCCCTGATTTCTATTATTTTATCGTGATGATCATTTCTCCCTATGTAGGTGTGTGCCATCAGAATGTTTTCGCAATCGGAGGAGAAAACTGGTGATTGAAATTTCATGAGAAGATCCCGCCGCAACGAAAAACGCCTTTGTTTTAATGATTGCTACTCCAATTCACGTGTCATATCTGTGGTACTATCTCCCCGGTTTCGCGATAATACAAAACGAGCTGCCCTTCTTTGTACTTTTTCGATGTCGTCCGTCGTTCCCATCTGATGTGAATCCCACACCCCACAAAAATACTCCAGCATAGGGCGGACACGCGTGGTGTAAGCAGCCTCTTTAATGGACCTGTTGCACCTTCTTAGTGTTCTGCCAATGGATCGCAGTCTTTGGTTTGCTCTACCCACAACATTACCTATGTGATCGTTCCAGTAATTATAATCCCTAAGTATTTAGTTGAATTTACAGCCTTAAGATTTTTACGCGTAATTGAAATTTAGCGGATTTTTTTTTTTTTTTTTTATTCGTGTGAATAACTTCACACTCTTCTTTATTCAGGGTCAATTGCCACTTTTCGCAAACTACAGATATCTAAATCATTTTGCAAGTCGTTTTGGTCATCTGATGACTTTAAAAGACGGTAAATGACAGCATCATCTGCAAACAATCGAAGACGGCTACTCAGCTTGTCTCCTATGTCGTTAATATAGTTCAGGAGCAATAGAGGGCCTATAACACTTTCTTGGGGAACGCCGGATATTACTTCCGTTTTACTCGATGACTTCCCGTCTATTACTGCGAACTGTGACCTGTCTGACAGGAAATCACTAATCCAGTCGCACAACTGAGGCGATACTCCGTAGGCACGCAGTTTGTTTAGAAGACGCTCATGAGGAACGGCATCGAAAGCCTTCTGGAAATCTAAAAATATGGAATCAATTTGACATCCCCTGTCGATAGTACTCATTACTTCATGAGTATAAAGAGCTAGTTGTGTTTCATAAGAGCGATATTTTCTGAATCCGGGCTGACTATGTGTCATTAACTCGTTTTCTTCGAGGCACTTCATAATGTCCGAACACAGTATATGTTCCAAAATCCCTCTGCTAATCGACGTTAGTGATATGGACAGGATACCCCGAGGTTTCTCAGAACAGAACTCTAGGAGACAGTGACGACATTTTCGGGGATCACACTAACAGACACGTAGACGTGAATTAGGTCTAGATTAACTCCACACACAATATTGTTGCTTCCGCGACCAGAAAAGTTTGTTTTAGAGTATAGGCGATTTATTTGCTCTTCACATAACATTAATCATTATCATTTTCGTCAGTACTTATAAAGAATTCTCGTGAGTATAAATTTGAGGCCGCGGTATACTTGCATGGCTATGCCGCTCTCACTTTGGCACATTTTATTTACGGAATACAGTAGATAGTTGTTAGATCATCTTTATTAGTGAATGTCCAGTCTTTCAATACCTAAACGCAGGCGTAACATGCAGTGCGTTTGAGCTCCGTTTTGTCATTTTAAAGTGTCTCTTATTTGTCCGTTGAACGTTAAGATTGTTGGCTTCTGAATCAGAAAACTGAAAACAACTGGGTCTTAAGTCACCAAACAGGGCAGCCGATAGTTTGGATTGCGCCATGCTACCAAAATGATAGGCGTGTGAACAGTTGCCACTGATCGTTCAAGAGGTATATATCAGAGGATGTTTACATCATTAGCAGTAATGACTGGACGAAACGACGACCTCTTTTGTGACTGCAATTGCTGCTCGATTCCGCATTGTCCCACCACTGGTAATGCACTTTCATATTCACATAATTTATTCAGAGCGCGAAGCAGTTACTTCGCACCGCCATCTATCACCGTTTCACTTTTTAACCACAACAAACAGTCCCAGATGCAGAATCAGAAACACTTATTCTCTCCTCCTCGCCTTACTTGTACAACATTTCATACACGTTTATGCCTCACTAACGAGTAAATAATTATTTAACCAAAAGTTCACCTGATGTTTTTAGATTACATTACAAAATTTTATACATTTACAACTTCCTTTCTCTGTGCACGGAGATCACCAATGTTATAGGAATGTTAATATTTCGTGCTTCAATACCAGTCAAAAAAGGAATTCAATTTAGTACGTATATTGTCCTCGTCAATTGTACTTAACAAGACAATATCACTCATTCATTGAAAACTAAATGCAACAAATTGCCAATACGTGAACGAAATCATTACACGCAATAATGAGGGCAGAAATCGTTCTCACTAATGACAATGAACGAAACTTGTAGCCGCGGTGCTGCCCGAAAGAAAAATAGCAATGGAACCCATTTACCTGAAACTTGTACACAGACTTCTGCAGTATCTGTCATACACTTATTTGTCCCTTGGGATAAGTAGGAAATATCGGTATAAACATATTTCGTCTGGTTACTCCCAGCTGGCATTTCAAAGACATTTACTCACAGATTAGTTGATAGCTTAATGACTACTATGGTGAGTCACTATTTACTTACTGAATACTACTATGTGGTATCTATAGACCGACAGAGTCGTTGTTCCCAGTCTTGGTAGCAAGGCTGGAA
The DNA here is from genome assembly GCF_023898315.1 of Schistocerca nitens. Classification (NCBI taxonomy): domain Eukaryota; kingdom Metazoa; phylum Arthropoda; class Insecta; order Orthoptera; family Acrididae; genus Schistocerca; species Schistocerca nitens. The sequence continues at coordinate 80,613,811 of NC_064621.1, read as the reverse complement.
GGCTTCAACTGGTAGGACCTCTAACATGTCGGTCACATTCTTTTGCGTGTTCTCCAGACTCCTGAAATGAAATCCTTATAAGACATTTTTCAGTTTATGGAAAAGAAGAAAGTCACGAAGACCAATATCAGATGATTTGGGGATGTGGAATAACAGCAATGCCTTTTGAGGTAAAAAATTCCGTGATAGAAGTGGCCATGTGACATGGGGCGTTGTCATGCACTTGTCTGCACTGTCTGGTCTCACGCCATTCACCGTTTTCCTGAGCTTTCAAAGGACATAATTGTAAAACACTTGGTTGACAGCTTGTCCTGGAGGAACAACTTCTTTATGCGCAATGCCCCTACCGTAGAAAAGCAAATCAGCATTGTTTTGATCTTCGATTTGCTCATTCAGCGTTTTTTGGTCGAGTAAATGTCCTGTACATGATGATGGGTAATAATGGTTGAGCTGTGTTGCAGCCTTAATGCCTACATTAAAGGTTATATATGTCTAGTTCTGATTGCCTTCTGGAATAAATCTAGCAGTGTGGTATTCAGTGGATGTTAAGTGTTGTGTTACAAAATTTACCATCATCTTATTTCGCCCGTTTGGTGATCAGTTGCTTGTTTTTTTTAAATTAAACTTTGCTACTGTATTTGCTGTTTTACAGCAGGTTTATAAATTTTTTATATTATTGCCGTTCCTGGCGTGTAAAGCCTTCAGCCGTGACTAATTTGGTATTTGTATTTACGCAGTAAGCCTTTAAAACGTTATTTACTGCCATTCCTAGCGTCTCGTGCATTCTGCTGTGTTTGTGACGACTTGGCTTCAATATTTCAATACCTGTAATTTGTAAGTTGCAGCGAGTTTTAAACAATTCTTAATTTATTGCCAGTCCTGACGTCTAAGGCCTTCTGCCCAGATCACAGTGGCTTGCTTTTAAAAAAATGTCTCCTCTATTTGTATTTAATGGTGATTTGCTAAATTGTAACTCAGTGAAAACACTATTATGTACACAGTTGTTTATTCCTACATTAGTAAAAAAATTCAAATGGCTCTGGCCACTATGGGACCTAACATCTGTGGTGATCAGTCCCCTAGGACTTAGAACTACTTAAACCTAACTAATCTAAGGACACCACACACATCCATGCCTGAGGCAGGATTCGAACCTGCGACCGTAGCGGTCGCGCGGTTCCAGACTGAAGCGCTTAGAACCGCTCGTTCACACCGGCCGGCCTTCATTAATTAGGTGTGATATTTTTATTTATTGTTGAGTCTGGAATTACTGACTTAAAATGTATTCTGTGTAACTGTAAAAGGTAACTGATTACGGCCCTGTCCACAATCGTAACCGAGTCCTGCCGTCCCTGGACTACCAGGATTCAATGGTAAACATTTTTATTGTCTTCTGCTTCCATCGTTTTAAGACTCAGGCAATGAGGTGAGCAGTTACGTAAATTACTCCGCAGTGCTTGTGGTCGGCTCCCACATTATTACACTCAGTACTACTGAGTGAGAGACACCAACTTTCTGCTACAAACCCGCCAATGGCAGGACCAGGTGCCGTCCCGTCAGCTATGCAAGAGGGTCAGCGATGACGCGGCCGCAACAGCGGGTCGCCTTCTTGCCTGCAAGCTTCCTTACCCTCTGGACGTGTCCACCAGTCCTTCCTATTTGAGGGTGAAATGCTCTCTCCGTATACCGTGTGCAGTTCACTCCGCGACCGTAGCCAGTTTTCGTGATTATTGTACCCCTTAGTGGTAGTTCTTTGGAATGAAACCCTATTTTTCTTTGAATCCTGGTATTTCTCATTTTACGTGTAGAAAAAATACCCCGGATGCCCACCTGAGCTTCTGATACCAACCTGACATGTACAAACTGGCGTCCGACTGTGGAATCTTACTCTGTTTCGAATCGATATTTTTCTGCCGATGCCGTGTGCTAGCGACCACAGCGACACCTAGCGGTTTGCTGCCGCGGGTTGGTTAGCTGTTTGCGCTGGATGCGCCTTCGGGTGCGCCCGACAACTTGTTGGGTCGTGACGGCCCAATTGAGCACGCGAGCGTATTATGGCCGCGCCCCGCTACACGAGCCAAAGGCAGTAGAGAAGAGCAGCCGTGGGCCGCGCCGCACCGCGCTCTACCGCTGGGTGCTGCAGCCGCACAGCCGCCCCTCGCAGCCGCCCCCGACGCCACCTCTGACGCCGACGCCGACGCCGCTAACACCTCTGCAAAATGTAAGTGTCTCTGCAGTGCATTATGCTAGCTAACAATTCTGGCCAACTTCCGCCGAGCGGTCTTTTCATCGCCTAGAATAGAGCGGAACCTTTTCTTGTGTACCGGGCCATCAAAAAGTCAGTATAAATTTGAAAACTGAATAAATCGCGGAATAATGTAGATAGAGAGGTACAAATTGACACACATGCTTGGAATGACATGGGGTTTTATTAGAATCAAAAAAATACAAAAGTTCAAAAAATGTCCGACAGATGGCGCTTCATCTGATCAAAATAGAAATAATTAGCATAACAAAGTAAGACAAAGCAAAGATGATGTTCTTTACAGGAAATGCTCAATATGTCCACCATCATTCCTCAACAATAGCTGTAGTCGAGGAATAGTGTTGTGAACAGCAATGTAAAGCATGTCCGGAGTTATGGTGAGGCATTGGCGTCGGATGTTGTCTTTCAGCATCCCTAGAGATGTCGGTCGACCACGATACACTTGTGACTTCAGGTAACTTCAAAGCCAATAATCGCACGGACTGATGACGTCTGGGAACCTGGGAGGCCAAGCATGACGAAAGTGGCGGCTGAGCACACGATCATCACCAAACGACGCGCGCAAGAAATCTTTCACGCGTCTGGCAATATGGGGTGGAGCGCCATCCTGCATAAACATCGTACGTTCCAGCAGGTGTTTATCAGCCAGGCTGGGGATGATGCGATTCTGTAACATATCGGCATACCTCTCACCCGTCACGGTAGCAGATACAAAACCAGAATCACGCATTTCCTCGAAGAAAAAAGGCCCGATAACGGTAGATGAAGTAAATCCAACCTATACCGTGACTTTCTCGTCGTGCAATGGACTTTCCACGACAGTTCTAGGATTTTTGATAGCCCAAATTCTGCAGTTGTGGGCGCTGACAGACCCTCGGAGAGTGAAATTAGCTTCGTAGGTCCACAACACGTTACTCAACCAATCGTCATCTTCCGCCATCTTTTGAAACGCCCACACCGCAAATGCCCTCCGCTTCACTAAATCGCCAGGTAACAGTTCATGATGCCGATGGATTTTGTACGGATAGCATCGGAGGGTACGCCAAAGTGCCAACCAAACAGTAGTGTATGGAATGCCGGTGCGACGTGCGACTGCACGTGCGCTGACTTCCCCGTGCATAGACGAACCCGCTACAGTCTCCATTTCTTCCTGAAATGTCTCAGCCGCATTGCGCCTTGTGATCGGTCGGCCACTACGGGGTCTACCGTCCAAACAACCCGTGGCTTCGAACTTCGAAATAATTCCCGCCACAGCTGTATTTGTCAACGGACCTTTACCCGTTCGAATGCCCTTCCTATGGCGATAGGATCGTAACGCTGAACTAGCACATTCCCCATTATGATAATACAGCTTCACTAAAAGCGCCTTTTCAGGCAACTTCAACATGCTGCGACTGCTCGCGCATCTGATTCTCTCTCTCATTACAGCTCCTTTTATACATGATTGTCATGCGCAGTCACTGACGTTTTGCTTTCCAGCGCTATCTGTCGGACATTTTGTGAACTTTGTTTTCTTTTTTTGGTTCTAATAAAACCCCATGTCATTCCAAGTATGTGTGTCAATTTTTATCACTCTATCTACATTATTCCATGGTTTATTAAGTTTTCAAATTTATACTGACTTTTTGATCACCCGGTACATCTGTTCGGTCATAGCCCCAGTTCTGTAACCATGCCAGATTCACGTCCTCGCCGACCAGCGGAGAGGACCGAATCGGAACCCGACGCTGTCACGAACGAGCCTGATCGCATTACTTTACTGCAACAGCATATAAGCACCTCGTCACCTGAAAAAATAGAGCTACAGGAACGCTTCGATAACTCGCGAACGTGAATGCAGAGCTGCCGAAAATGCGTCAACATGGGGCCCCCTTAAGAGCTCCTAAAGTTGAAACAGAGAAATTAGTACCAGATATAGCCAGTACGCTTCCAGCCGTAACTTTCGTACCTTCTTCTCCTGGAAAGCAAAGCGAAAATGTAAGAACATTTTTGCAAAACGTCACAGAACATTTTTTGTTAAACGTCACCAAATTGAAGCTTTCGGGCGATGCGCGAACTTATGTTGAATCAGTAGACGCGTTGAGGGGAAGCACCCAGTTTCGAAACCTTGGTAAATGGGTTAGCAGAGGGTGGAGTTAGCTATTACCGTGATAGCGGTGTAGCTTGCTGTCTAGGTTTCGAGAGGGTGCGTTTCTCGATGAGGGACCGAATATATTGCTTCCCTCTTCTTATACCTCCCGAGGAGATCACAAATGTAAAATTAGAGAGATTCGAGTGCTCACGGATGCTTTCCGGCAGTCGTTTTTCCAGCGAACCATACGCGGCTGGAACAGGAAAGGGAGGTAATGACAGTGGCACGTAAAGTGCCCTGAACCGCACACCGTTGGGTGGCTTGCGGAGTATAAATGTACATGTAGATGTAGATGTAGATCGGTTCTCCACCTTTAGGCAGAAAAGCAGGGAGGACTTTGAAGCATTCACAGGCAGAATTAGGGTAGTATCTTGTGGCACATACTCCCTAGCAAGGTAAAATACACGATATCAAGTTTTAATTCAAGAAGCTGGAGTGAGTGCGATTGATGTATTTATACGTGAAATAAATCCACAAATATGTGGGTACAGGTAGCCTCCCCACCTCTTTGCGTGAAGCAGTCGCACTTGCTCTGTTATGCGAGGAAGTGGGAAGATTTGCATCCGCCCCGCGGCCGCCACGAAGCACGACATGTGTTCACTAACGACACGGATTGTCAGAGATGCGGGAAGCCCAACCATACGGCCCAAAGCTGCTGGGCTTCCTGTTGTAAGAAATGCCATACCGTCGGACACGAACAGCATTGTTCTCCGCAAAATAAGTGGCCGAATTCTCCCCAGAGGAACTTGCAGCAGGCAACAAAAGAAATAATAAGTCAAACAGGAGTACTACACGGCGAAACGATCATGGGGCAGGTTCTGCCATCCACCTTCGCCCCCCAGTGAAATACACTCGCCGGCCGGAGTCGCCGAGCGCTTCTAGGCGCTGCAGTCTGGAACCGCGCGACCGCTACGGTCGCAGGTTCGAATCCTGCCTCCGGCATGGATGTGTGTGATGTCCTTAGGTTAGTTTGGTTTAAGTAGTTCTAAGTGCTACGGGACTGACGACTGGTTGAGGATGTGCCAGGCTGATGTCTCAATTCACGATAACAGTCAATTTCAGCCGTTAACAAAAAAGGGAAACCCTGTTACCACTACTCGTGAAACTGAAATGGAACCGAAAAAACGACCTCTGGAGACAACTGACAATTGTTCAGAAGACGAGCTATTCTGTCCCACTCCCTCACTTAGCAATCAGAATCAATGCGATGAGGAGGTAGAGGTACCGGAAGGCAGAATGCGAATGAAAACTGATGAACAGAAAGATAATAAACATGCGGTACCAGAAAATGAATGGGGTGTAGTCAGTAGCCGGCCGTGTGGCCGAGCGGTTCTAGGCGCTTCAGTCTGGAACCGCGTGACCGCTACGGTCGCAGGCCGGAATCCTGCATCGGGCATGGATGTGTGTGATGTCCTTAGGCTAGTTAGGTTTAAGTAGTTCTGAGTTCTAGGAGACTGATGACCTCAGATGTTAAGTCCCATAGTGCTCATAGCCATTTTTGAAATACACTCAAGAGGCAAAGGAAAGGGTACACCTGCCTTATACCGTGTAGGGCATCCGCAAGCACGCAGAAGTGCCGCAACACGACATGACATGCACTCGACGTATGTCTGAAGTAGTGCTGGAGGGAAATAACACCATGAAACCTGCAGGCCTGTGGTGATCTCTTCTGAACAGCATGTTGGAAGGCATCGCAGATATGCTCAAAAATGTTCATGTCTGGAGAGTTTTCTGGCCTGTGGAAATGTTTAAGCTCAGAAGAGTGTTCCTGGACCCACTCTGTAGCAATTCAGGACGTGTGTGTTGTCGCAGTGCCCTGCTGGAATTGCCCTTCGGCTCCGAAAGCCCACATCGATGATGCGTTGGATGGTTCGCACGATGACACTTGTTGATGGCCCAGCATTGAAATCTGCAGAAATTTGCGGAAGGTTTGCACTTCTGTCACCATGAACAATTCTCTTCAGTGCCCGTCGGTCCCGTCTTTGCAGGATCTTTTTCCGACCTCAGCGATGTCGGAGATTTGATGTTTTACCGGATTCCTGATACTCAGGGTACACTCGTGAAATTGTCGTACGGGAAAATGCCCACTTCATTGCTAAGTCGAATATGGTGTGTCCCATCGTTCGTGCGCCGACTATAACACCGCGTTCAAACTCATTTATACCATGATAACCTGCCATTGTAACACCAGTAACCGACCTAACAACTGCGCCAGACCCTTGTTGTCTTATATAAGTGTTGCCGATCTCAGTGCCGTATTCTGCCTGTTTGCGTATCTCTCTGTTTGAATACGCATGCCTATACCAGTTTCTTTGGCGCTTCAGTGTATATAAAGCCCATAAAAAGGGAAGAGTCCACTGATGCATATTTAGTTTTAGAGGGGAAGCTCAGAGGGAAAGCTGTAAAAATTCTTGTGGATACCCTACCTCATATTTGTGTTCTTTTTGTTTCTAATAATGAAAAGCGTGTGCTGAAACCGCCACGCTACGATATAAATGGACTTCAAGGCAACATGATTATTCCTGCAGGCACTTGTGCAACAGACCTGCACAGTGAAGAGATAAAGTATGTTTTTGATATGGAAGTAGTGAGGTAACGCAGAGGGGATTCTGATATCATCCTGGGGAATGATTTCCTAACACGCTGTCAGACTGAGATAGATTATAGGACGCGCATTGTTCGGTTCAGTGGTAGACACTGCTGTCCGTTCAGTGAGCGTGCATCCTATTCGCAAGGAACCTGTGAAGGGTGACCTACCCCACAAGCTCCAAGTGAACCGCGTACATGGGCGTTGAAGGCTATCACACCTGCAACAATTAGCGGTGGAACGGGAAAAGCTCTCCGTATAGAAATCAAAGGCCAGGTACTGCCAAGATCGGATTTTCTAGTCGACCCGTTCGCCCAGAATGACTTTTTCGAAGGCTGCAAATCCATGTTAAGAGAGATCTAAGTAGACCAAAAGTAAAAGGGACCAGGTTTCAAATACCTGTGCGTGTTGACAGTTCTGGTCAACGGGACGTAGAAATGCCGCGTGGCACAACGCAAATACAACTTTCGAACCAGAAACAGTGTCAAGAAAGCAGATGTAAGCCGTTACCTGTCAGAAAGATTAGCGCACTAGCACCTTCGATAAGAAATCAGTTGAAAGAGAAGTTGGCACATGTGCGGGAGTCGGAGCAAAATCTTTTGTATGCAGTTTTAGAGGCATATGCGTGATTATTCGAGGAAGGGCAATATTTGCCGTCAGCTGACCTCATACAACACGAACTTCCCACGGAAACACAAGACCAATAGCGCAGAAGCTGTATCGTTTACCCCACCAATTGCTATCTGTTGTTGAAGATATGATTCAACAGCAGTTGGTTATAGGGATCATTCAACCCTCTACAAGCCCTTCGGGCACTCCAGTTGTCATTGTGCCAAAAAATATCAATCAATGGGGAGGGAAGGCTACCTGTCGTCTATGTCTCGATATGAGAGCAGTAAACAAGGTTACCACACTGGATACTTACCCTCTGGCAATGGCGACGAGACCTTAGACAGGTCAGGAAATCGCTAATACAGGGTGATTCAAAAAGAATACCACAACTTTAAAAATGTGTATTTAATGAAAGAAACATAATATAACCTTCTGTTATACATCATTACAAAGAGTATTTAAAAAGGTTTTTTTTCACTCAAAAACAAGTTCAGAGATGTTCAATATGGCCCCCTCCAGACACTCGAGCAATATCAACCCGATACTCCAACTCGTTCCACACTCTCTGTAGCATATCAGGCGTAACAGATTGGATAGCTGCTGTTATTTCTCGTTTCAAATCATCAATGGTGGCTGGGAGAGGTGGCCGAAACACCATATCCTTAACATACCCCCATAAGAAAAAATCGCAGGGGGTAAGATCAGGGCTTCTTGGAGGCCAGTGATGAAGTGCATCAACTGACGCTGACGCCTAGTCAACAGCGCCTCAAGCGAACAAATGTACAACTAAATGAAACTTTATAGCTCCCTTAATTCGCCGACAGATAGTGCTTAGCTCTGCCTTTTGTCGTTGCAGAGTTTTAAATTCCTAAAGTTGTGGTATTCTTTTTGAATCACCCTGTATTTTACCATCCTGGAGATGCGTTCTGGATATCATCAGATTCCGATTGCACCTTAGAATGTCTTAAAACCGATTTTGTGGTCCCATCTGGACTGTATGAATTGTTACACATGCCTTTTGGTCTAAGGAATGAGCCTGCCACTTTTCAAATATTTGCCGACTTGCTGTTATTGAGAGGTGTAAAGCCTACTATGTGTCTTATGTATCTCGACAGCAACACAATTTTTGCAAAAGCAATGGAAGAGCATGCTGAAAGATTACGAAGTATATTGTCTGGATGTAAAATGCATACTTTAGTTGAAAATTGAAAAATGTTCTTTTGCACAGTCATAGGTTCAATACCTGGAGCACATTACTAGTTGAAATGGAGTTAAGCCAGATCCTAGGCTAACTGAAGCGATGGATGAAACTTCCTGGCAGATTAAAACTGTGTGCCGGACCGAGACTCGAACTCGGGACCTTTGTCTTTCGCGGGCAAGCTACCGACTGAGCTACCCAAGCACGACTCACGCCCCATCCTCACAGCTTTACTTCTGCCAGTACCTCGTCTCCTACCTTCCAAACTTCACAGAAGCTTTCCTGCGAACCTTGCAGAACTAGCACTCCTGAAAGAAAGGATATTTAGCAGACATGGCTTAGCCACAGCCTGGGGGATGTTTCCAGATTGAGATTTTCACTCTGCAGCGGAGTGTGCGCTGATATGAAACTTCCTGGCAGGTTAAAACTGTGTGCCGAAATTAAAACTGTGAAGACAGGGCGTGAGTCGTGCTTGGGTAGCTCAGTCGGTAGAGCCCGCGAAAGACAAAGGTCCCAAGTTAAAAAAAATGGCTCTGAGCACTATGGGACTCAACTTCCCCTAGAACTTAGAACTACTTAAACCTAATTAACCTAAGTACATCACACACATCCATGCCCGAGGCAGGATTCGAACCTGCGACCGTTGCGGTCGCACGGTTCCAGACTGAAGCGCCTAGAACCGCTCGGCCACTCCGGCCGGCCAGGTCCCGAGTTCGAGTCTAGGTCCGGCACACTGTTTTAATCTGCCAGGAAGTTTCATATCAGCGCACACTCCGCTTTAGAGTGAAAATTTCGTTCTTGAAGCGATGGATAATTTTCCAACCCCAATCTCTATAGGCAGTATTTTGTTTTTTACGGGCTTCATCTAAAGGACTGATTCCTTGGTCTCCTCTAGCTAATCTTTTATCTAGTTTGGTATCTGAGCTGCAAAATCATGCATTTCAAATGGTAATTTGTTAATTAATGTATTTACTAAGCCTTTTACACTTTTCTCACTGTGATGAGGAAGACTATTCAAAAATATACTCAAGTATGGAATTACTTTTGGATAGCTGACTGTAAAATAATTAAATTTATTTTTTTACGTTTGTGTTATTCCTGCTTTTTCATTATAATAACAAATTTGATTTCCAGCTAATTCTTCTCCATGAATTACTGTTAAGCTATCACTTATATCTCTAACATCATTCAACAAGATATATTCAACTGGTTTCTCTGTATATTTTCTTATTAAACCTTCACCTAGTTTCTCATCTCCTTCTGAAGAATCTTTAGTTGAACGTGTTCATTTTAAATCTGGGCAGTGGCCATCAACAATTTCTGAGATGTTTATATTTATTAATTTTACTTGATTTTATTTTATTTGGGTTCTTTTCAGAATGTAATGTTCATGAATGAAATAATACATCTGAACAATTTGATAAATCATCAGCATTAAGTTCTTCATACACATCCCTCATAGTTGTCTGTTTTTAAGTTAAGAGATTAATCAGTCCATCTCTACCTTCATATTCATTTACTTTGATTATTAACTTATCTCCAGAAAATGTTACTGGACATGTACCAATATATTTAAAGGTATTGACAGTTCTCAAACAAAAAACTGTCTATTCATTATTTCTGACACACTTTAACATTATTCTTCTTATTTTTCTATCATCACCCAGAGCTTGACCTTTTAACTTTTTTCAATTTTTTGTCTCTTCTTCACATTTATTCAATGCATATAGTGTTTCTGATTCACTTAGCATTTAGTCATTCTCTGGAATTTCCTACAGTTTCAACATAAATTCTTCATGGTGATAAAAACTTCGATTCCTTGTTCTACTTGCTCGATAGCGTTAGTAATAGTCTGATTTTTTTTTTAATTTTCATATTTCTGTTATTGGTTGTTTTTTCCAAAACTTGAATTGTTCTTTCATTTCTTCAACTTTTTTTTATATCGTTTAGCTTCTTAACAATGTCTGGGTCATATTTAGAAAATATGTAATATAGATGAAAAGATATTAGGAAGATGTTAGGAATTTTTTTTATTTTATCTCTGAACTTGCTTTCGTCTGGTTTTCTAGTCATGTCCATCATAAAATGTCCAAATTGTTCATTCCAACATTTACTACACAGTTCTTAAAATCATCAAACTTTAAATCTCCACTAACAAACTCATAATAAATGTATTTGTATCATCCTGTCTGAAAATATTTAAAAATTTAGATTATCTCAGACTAACTGTTTAGGTGTTTTATAATATGTCTGAGCTAAATAAAAACGATCTATTCCTTTATGTCTCCCTTTAGTTTAGAATATGTCTGAGCTAAATAAAAACAATCTGTTCCTTTATGTCTTTCTTTAGTAAAATACTCTCTAACTACATCGTTATTTTCAAGAATGAAGTCATCAAATGCTACAAGTGAATTATCTTGGCACTGATCTAGTGGTAGAATTTCATGGTTATTTTCAATAAAAGTAGTAATCTTCTCATTATATTTGTCTTCAATTTATTTGCAAACTTTTATAAATTCCTGATATTTCGGTTCATATAAACGTTTAGAATAAACACATTAATGTAGTTTTTCCACATCTGTTTGGTCCTATTATTGCACATCGAATAAATTCTTACTGTGTTTATATTTTGATTTTTTCTCTAGAATTCTTATTTTTGGTTTCCAATTAGGTTACGTTTAGTAAAATTAATTTTTACTAATATAAATGAGTAGCTTATTCGAAATAAATGGTGAGTCATCTGCTCTCAAAAAAAGATTAACTATGCCTATATGAGACAGCTATACTAATGTAGCAGTAGTTGGATGTTATACAACATTCTTAACTCCAAATGTTACGAAAACAAAATAAACTCTGCTGTCATGGAGAAACCATCGAAATTCCCGTTGGTCACAACAATTTAAAGTCCTTGGAAAAATTATTCGCGCGAAAAAGCCAAATACTCACATTAAAGGAGATGAAATTTTCAATATAATTATGATTGAGAGAGGTGTTACATTATGAATACTGGACATTTGCATGGATTTCTGATCAAATTATTGAAACTAATAAAAAATTGTTGCTAACAATGTTCCTAAAATAGTTCCATTCATATTAATTAATATAAATTTTAGTTTAGTTGATAGAATATTTTCAGATGATACTGATCATTTTCATGAAGAAACTAATATTATTGCTTCATTCATAGAACCAAATTATCCTGTATACATTCCATTTTATTATTCTATTCAACATTTAGAAATAACTGAAACTGATGAAAATGATAATTATATTGACTTCAGTGGTGATTGTGTTACAGTTGTTTCAGAAGTGGTTTAATAAAATTTATTCTTTAAGAAGTAATGAACTAAATAGAGGGTTATCAGTTTTACTCATTCCCTGTGAATGAGAGAAGTAAGTATGACCTAAATATTCCTAACAATGATACTGAGGTTAACGTCCATACTGATGGTGGCTGGGTTCATTATAATCATGCTCAATTGTACATGTGCTTTAGGACTGTTAGAGCTAATGGATCAGATTACCCAACAGATGATAGAAAATGTAATCAAAAATTAATTGATAAGTATGTGGCAAAACAATTTGATATTGTAACCATAAAGAAATGAAATAATATTTTATCTAGAATTTAACACCCTTTTATTTCTTCATAATTTATATTATATTTGACTTCTTCTGTTACTGACATACTAAGTATGGAAGGTTGGGGTTGGGTTGTTTTGGGGAAGAAGACCAGACAGCAAGGTCATCGGTCTCATTGGATTATGGAAGGATGGGGAAGGAAGTCGGCTGTGCCCTTTCAAAGGAACCATCCAAGAATTTGCCTGGGGCGATTTAGGGAAATCACGGAAAACCTAAATCAGGATGGCCGGATGCGGAATTGAACCGTCGTTCTCCCGAATGTGAGTCTAGTGTCTAACCACTGCGCCACCACGCCCAGTAAGTATGGAAGGTCATATACTTAAAAATGGAAAGTTAAGAGTAAGAAATATGAGGTGCTTTATCCACTTGGAATGCTTGGCAGAGTTTCCAATGATTATAAAGAGGTCATGTGGAAAAATGATCTTTCTGTAACGTTTCCATGGTCTTCAGGTGCTGGAGATGCTGTTCTTGGATGGTCTGATTGAAATAAAAGATACTCTTCCAAGTGAAGGTAGAATTGGTGTAGAACCTATGGAAATTCGTGTACCAATTGTTAAATATGAGCCAAATTACAGGTTAGAACAATTAGAAAATATACTGAAAAATCAAAAAATTCTCTTTATCTTTTTATGAACTGCAAACTATAGAAGTAGCTAGAGTGAGTGGTACGAAAAATTTTGAGTTAGATATTACGAATTTCTATTACTCAGTAAAGCTTTTTGTGTCCCATTTCAAAATTGTTGCATTTCAAACAAATCATAAAAATAATCAATTGCTTGACTCTTTATTATTCAATCAACTTAAGCTACAGAAAATATGCCTGAAAAATGGAAGAAACGAAGTTTTCCCTCAGATGATGTCAAATATTAACCCACCTAGTAATTTTCTCAAAGCATATAATGCAGTTCTCGATTTTAAACAAGTTACACCACTGAAAGAAGATGTTGACGTAAGTTTGTTTAATTTCATAATGAACTAGCCTATCTATGTAATTAATATCACTCACAGAAGAAATATTGTGACAACTTGGAAGACAACAATGAAATTAGTTGCAACTGTTTATGAAAAAATTCCTGCACATACCTTACCATTCATATTTATGTATGGTAAAAAGATTACCACTTACGATGCACAACATAGAATTTTTATTGAACATTTTTAAGTACATTTGTTAACATTTTGAATTTTTAAAATCGTATGAACAGTTGTTTCATGAATTAGCGGTTTCCTCAGTGCGAGCAGCAGCAAAATATATTGCCAGTGGGTGACGCCTGTCCTTTGACAGATGAGATAGTTGCCAGCCTCACTCGCTCATACCTCCATCATTGTCACAGCCACAAGGTATAAGTTTGTGCACTGGCCAGTAGATGGAATTAAGGCATCATCCATTTTTAATACTAATTTGGGTGTTGTCACTGACATTTAGATACTGATTACATCTCATCTCTTCAAATAAATATAATATCGTGAAGAAAATTATTTATTTGCATCCAAAACAGACTGATGAAAAAGGCTTCATTTGAATCAACTTTGTCACTCAAATAACAACTAGATATACGACCTGGTAGCGAATTCATTTGCCTCTGGTGGTGCCTCAGCGCCGGGGCCCAGGACGGCCAGCCAATGCAACTGAGATGAAGATCATCGTTCCATCACATCACTGCTGGCCTGAACTCTGCGCCCTCAATTAAAGACGACATATGACAGATGCTGGAGGGACAGCTCCCATCATGTGGCTGGAACACTGGACCTGGCTGTGGACGTAGACTTCCAGTTGGACTTCGAAAAAACCCAGATGGATGAGAGATATAAAAAAGAGAAAATGGAAAAATCTCTCCTGGGTTTCCTTCAGGCGGCGTCGAAAGTTTTGCTGAAATTTTGTGTAACTTTGTGTCTCGAATTATTTTTCAATTAATTCTAGTACACTCAAAGTGCCCGTTATTTTCATCTAAAATTTTATTTTATTTCTTATAGATTTTAAGTAGGAATTAAAACCTTCTCTAATTTTAAATTAATTGCACTGCACTCAAAATACCCAATATTTTCAGGAGGGTAAAAATTTACGCTCTTGTAATGATATAGATTTTCATCATCACAAAATTTATTGGATTTAATTCTTCTGAGCTCAACGTACCCAGCAAAAATCGAATTAAGTAATAAGTGGGTACATTCCGCACACTAGGAGTACGTTTCGTGAGCGTACTTTTATTGAAGAACTTTTTAATTAATTTACGATATTCCAGGTGGGAAAGATTTCCACACTGGAATATCGTAAATTAATTAAAAATTCGTCAATAAAAGCTCGTTCACGAATGGCACTCCCAGTGTACTCAGTATACCCAATTACTACCGACAGACATTGTCAGTTATCGAGCGACACCCAGAGCCAGACGAAATCGTAGCGTTCCTCAAGTCTTCGTTAATGTGAGCAAACGCAGAAAGATTGCAACTCACAACTAACAAAGGAGTATAGCTCTACAACGACCGAGAGTCTGGGGTCTTTGCTCAATACCTCCTCAGTGTCAGCGAGAGCCACATGCCAATGAATGTGGAAGGCTTAATAAATTTTGAAAACTGTAGCTGCAATTTTGTAACCTAATTAATCAAGTTTTTCCGAACTTACAGCAAAACGCGAGAGACGAAGAGTGGTTTTGTGAAGGAGCAATATTGGCGCCCAAGAATGGATGGATGGGAAACGTCAGTAAAAATATTATTGATAAGTATAAGGTGAGGTGACCGCCTACATGTCGGTCGATACCATAATGACAAAATGTGACGCTATTAAATATCCTGCAGAGCTTATAAATTCCTTAGAGCTGTCAGGAGTGCCGTCCTACAAATTGGAGCTGAAGCTCAGTGTGCCTCTCATGTTGATCCGTAACCTCTATGCAGCAAAACTGTGCAATGGCACCAGTTTATACATCACGAAGCTGAGAAATATATCGTGCAGGCCACCATCATCACTACTGGATCCAAAGGAGAGATGGTATTCGTACCATGAATTCCTGTCATCCCAACAAACTTGCCTTTCCAGTTCAAACTACTGGAGTTCCCCGTGAATGTGACCTTCACGATCACTATATATAAGAGTCAAGGTTAAATGATAAAACTGTCAGGTATTCATCTTTGGACATCATGTTCTTCGCATGGACATTGGCTGCTCACGTATACTGAGAGCCAAAAAATTTCTACATATACACAGAGAACAAGAAGTCCCAGAATGTTGTTTACAGAGACTTCTACAGTGGATATCTGGCTCTCCATATACACCAAGACAATTATAATCTTAACCATGAAACGCACGTCGCAAACAGTCGTGAATTATATACACCCATTCCTGCCACATTTTGTAGTTTGATTCTCTGTGGCATAAAACCTTTTTGTTTTAGTAAATGAGTGACTTGTGAGTGACGTGCATATTGTGAACTTCTTCCATCTCTCAATATTTGGTGTTTTATGTATTTATTCCTTTACCTTTTTCTCAATGTCATACGGTGTTTTGGGCCGGAAGTGGCTCACGTCTCCAAGTGGTAACTTTTGTGATGGTGCATACGCGTTGACATGGAGTTTTTTCATTAACATTTCTTTATTAATAACTGTTTAAATTGGAGTAACTCCACAGGGAGCAGCTACTACTGAATGAGGAATATGACCTATGGGCTCTAAGCTGATCGGATACTATCTATTATTTGAAAGAAATGCACCACGATACTGTCAAAAGAAAACAATGTTACATGTAAGTAAAGCCGATGGCCTTGGCAGTAGGGGGGCTATAGGGGTGCGACCCCACTCTTGTTGCCGGATCTGTCCAAGATGGGGGCGATGACGTCATCCAAGGTGGCGGACTGTAGACTTGTCAAAAGCACATGACATCATCCAAGATGACGGCCATGACGTCAGATGATAAGTACTGTTATCCAAGATGGCGGCTTTTGGTGGGAAGATTTGTCACTTGGGCTACCTTCACTAACCTGTCATCTGACCGCCACCTCTTCCTTTTAACTGGAGGGGAAAAGGACTCGGCCTATGCTGGATGTAAGTCTTTCTTTTCAGTCTTTGTTTAAACAATTAGAGGCAGTAAAGTAGGTCACTTGAGCTACCTCCACTAATTTATGTCATCCGACCACCACCTCTTCCTAGGGACTGGAGGGGAAACGGACTCGACCTGTGGTGTATGGGATGCAGGCAGTCTTTCTTTAAACAATTTAAGACAGTACCTCCATCCAGTGTGTTCACCATGGGGTCTGGAGTCCAACTGACCTAGTACACAGAACAGCCACCAGAGGGCACTGTCATCCATCCTGTGATGTAATCCAAGATGGTGGTCTGGAGGGGAAAGTGGTGAGAAAATTACGCAGCCTGCACTAAGCTGCTGGAGAGAGGAACGAGTGTGCTTTATTTATTTCTGAACAATTTATTTAGGGACGGATTTAACCTAGCTCATTTATCACACTGACACAAAACACTCGCTCTGACGTGCTTGGGTTCACAATATACAGTCTGCAGATCCGCAAACTGCTTGTAAATATTGCAGTACAGTGATGTACAGGCATGCAAACAGCTCGTAAATTACTGAAATAATGCAGCACACAGCATACTGACCTGTAAACTATTCGTAAGTCACCAAAATAATGCAGTACACTGAAGTTCAGACATGAAAAAGTCTCCTAAATTATCAAAATATCGCATGTAAAATGCTCAGCATACACTCTCACTATTCATAAAATGTCCAAATAACACATGGCACAACCTTTGACCTGCTCACAAAGTAATGCAGTAGACATGCAAACAACACACGCATGCACTGCCTGCCGCCCCCTATCCACCGGACTGCACAGGATGCTACCGCACATGCTCCCAGAAGTCAGGATGCACAGGCAGCCCCTGTAAAGTGACGACACAACAGTCAGCTGCCAAGCCAAGCCACGCATAGGTTCCCATTCGGTTCTCACAAGCATGAGCCAGTGTCATCCTTTGTATACTTGACACCTGAGAAATTCCTGTCGAAATACATGTTCACCCAGGCACCGTTGCTGACGCGACCAGACGAGGCCGAAGGCCTATTTACTGAGCGACTCCTCCTTGCAGATGCTGCAGAAATCCGTTCCCAGAATAGCAGAGGTTGCTTTCTCCACCTTGCGATCCTAACAGCACATTCGAGCTGTGTCCAGCCGTGCTTACCTGCCCCAGCATGACTGATGCATCCCTGCGAAATGCACACATATAGCTACACACCATCACAAGTGTGCCTAAAACGGTTGTCTATGCTATACTGATGTTATATGGCTGTGTAAAATAAGAACCAAGTCGACCTCTCAGAAATTGTATAGTGTCCTTGAAATAGTTAAAACTCACTTTTCTAGGAGCTTTCAGGATATCTCAGCTTGTAGGCATGGAAACACTTGCCCTAACAGAACCTGTTTAAGAAAATAGCCAAGAATAACGTCGAATTCATTCTTCCTTGCAGTCCTAACATGGCGCCCTGTCCATCACATCTTACTATTCCTGCTTTCAACATAAACAAATGTTCTCACCACTATATAGAGAGTCGTATATCACAGCACAAAGGATGTCTTGTGAATGAATGGGGGGTTATGATTGGCTCTTATCGAATTTGCCTGCCGAATTACTGATGCCGCTGGTGTGGAAGCACCATGTGCCTTTTTTTTCCCTTACTGCAGACGAGACTTTCAGCTGCAAAAAACTATTTTATACAGATAGCTATATTGCACCAACATTTAAACCTTGCAAAGTGCCCTACATATCGTCAAATACGGAAACTCTTAGTCAATTACACTGCAGGAGCTTGCATATTAGAGCACAAATCCGATCTCCAACACTGCAATATATCACTGCATACCATGCCGATGTAGTAAACATACAGAATCACCCCTTTTACATCATTTGAACATATAATGCAAAGACAGACAGCATAAGCATATACACTGTAGGTATACTCGCAAAACTACATAGATATTTCCCGCGAGACTGGACGGTCATCCAATTCCAACGTATGACCAGATCATCCTCCATGGATCGAAGGCACTCTCAGAACTGTTGTGCAAAGACTGACTCGTTTCCCCCTCGGCACAAACGCGTTACTGTTTCTGGTCTGGACGTGCTTGCTTCCTCGCTTTTCTACACACATCTCCAGACTCTCAGACAGATTACAAGAACATATCTAATTTTGCATTGGTTTGCTAGAATATCATACCACTTTCTCGGTACTTCTCTATGTCAAACATGTATCAATATTGCCTGCTCTCGCGATACAATTCCGAAGATGTAGACTGGAACTTATTTCTCTAGAAACCCAAAACACTAGCTACGTGGAGCGTGCTATAAACCATAGAGTAATTAGAAACTTATCCCATCTGCGAAGACCTTTACATGAAAAAACTCAACAAAATAAAAATAGAGTAAACTGATATTTCCACTCGCTAATACCAATGTCGGCTATGTAACAGATTCCAAATCATCACTATAATTTCCAAAGTCAAATAACGTTTTTCTCATGTCTAGAGAACCAGCAAATATTTCTTCCACCTGCTAGATACACACACCACAATCATTGTTCTCTCAACTAAATAAAGACACGAAATATGACTAAGCAATCAACCAAACAATTTACATGGGTGGGAATAATGGACCAGCGCAAACACATGTCCATATTAAATCTTCTCAAATTTTCAAGTGATTACGAAACACATATTAAGTATTAGTTAGCTATTCGGTCGTTTAGAGGACTACACAGTTAATTCAACTACATTCCTGGATTGAAACAGCCCTCTCAATTCGGAGACTCCCTGCCGTTAGTGGGAAACGTGAATCATTCTCACCACAGGCCATGCATAGGCAGAATCATCATAGGAAAAAAACCGACCTCATATATATTTGATCGCTATACTTACAATTAAATGTTATCATCACGGTCTCAATTGAACGACATTCAACAATGAGTGATCGGAAATACACCCTGCTGATAGCTATGGCTCTGGAAATAGAAATATCTTTACCATTCCTATGACTTGACATGTTCTCTCCTTTGATACCACAGTATTCCACAGTCATTTCCTTTGCACATGTCGGAACACAAACACATACTTTATAAGCCTGATGCTCAAGGTGAACATATCAGCATCCCCTATCACTAAGTATAGTACTTCACCAATAAATGATTGCAGACGATACAAAATAATACTGACCGTAAATCACCGGTGGGGGGACATGTCTCGCAAGTTTTCTTGCGAGTGATACCACTGTGTCTTAGAAAGAGAGGCGTAATCGTCTTACAAACAGCCAGATGTTAATAAACCCGATCGCAACAAATACTCTATGTTACTGTCACAAGCGCTCTTGGTTCTACAGGTGCACACAGTTATCCATGTTAAAAGATATACTGGCTTTATAAATCTAGGTACGACATTACCTCTGAATGAGGTGGTTTTTTGTCCAGACAAATACCGTGACACTCAATATAGTCGTTGATCACAGGAGTATATAGTATCAGACCAGCAGTGCGGTTACAAACTGTCGACAGTACAACCTCGTAATAAAATTACCCAATTTAGAAAGTGATTTGGCTAAGGAATGTGGTATGAAATCGGTATTTCTGACTCCCTCACACCACGCAGCTAAATATTTCTAAAGTATTTGTAACGCATTCTGTCTCGATGCAATGTCAGATGTTCGGTGATACATGGACTGGAATATAGGCGATGGTCGATTGAGAAGGATCACAAACAATAGACGGTATGCTGATTGAGGTCGTAATAAATGTAGACTAACTTTTCAGATCTCTAATGCTACGCTAACCGCTAAAAATGCTATCTGGGATTTGGAATCAAGTCCCTCCATTGAAGCACATACCTGCGTTGGATTCTAAGGAGAAGTCCTTTAATGATTACAGCCACTAGTGAATCAAATTTCTGACACTCTCATATCTCGAAACGAGTCACCTCTCTCAAAGCTATCTGCTACAGCTAAATTCCAGCCTCGTTTTAGGTAGTCCCTACGCATCAAGCAACAGCCCTCTCAGACTCTGCGCTACCATCCCTACAGCTTTGTGCATGTGATAGTTCCAATGTAAACTATATCTACCACCTTCTGCATACAGTGATGAAACAGGCTAAGCTGCGTTACTGCGACAGGTCCGTGTTTTGACCATTGGAAATGAGAACTGAGACAATGGCGAGGATTTTTGCTACTGCTCTGTGGTGCACCCTATAACTACATACAAGTGCTACAGATCCACGGCCATTCACATCTATCTCCTCAACATGCTATCTTCGCTATTCTGTACCATCCATCAGAGAAAAATTACTAACTATAAAATCTCATCTAACTTAATCCGGTAGAGAACTAGATAAGATTTTTACTGCATCTCTCTCCTCCCATATATCGAAAACAAATGCCACATGCGTGCAGGCATCGAGCACATGGGACGATTCTATTAAATATACAGGTATTGATCCGCTGTACAGACCAGTTTAAAGTTTCATCACCTGTAGTGTACTGCAGGAGCATGATCGTATCCCGCAGACTACACTGTAAGTCGCAAGAGACGCCCCCTGTGACCCTGTCTCGTTCTTTGAAACATTGTTTTTTTCTGCTCTAACACGCCTTGTACACTGCCAAACATTTTGTTTTTCTGTCACGACTTTGAGGTCTCTGTCAGGTTCTGAACTGACATTGAGACGTTCTGATCCATGGCCTCTCGCAGACAACAAGGCCATCACCCCAAAGTACCGTTATCCAAAATGTCACACTGTGACACGATTGATGTCATTCAAGATGGCTGCTGTGACGTCAGCTGATGACGCGATTGACGTCAATCATTAAGATGTTCTGATTCACGGCCTATTACAGACAACAAGGACATCACCCCAAAGTACCGTTATCCAAGACGTCGCACTGTGATGCGATTGATGTCATTCAAGATGGCTGCCGTGACGTCAGCTGATGAAGCGACTACCGTTACACAAGATGGCTGCAAAGTGCCACAGGAGGCATGCCAAGCCCCCCCCCCCCCCCTGGTGGTGTTTGAATTTTGGAGGGAAGATAGGTCAATTGGGCTACCTCCAGACGTCGCTCGGTGTAAATCATATTGTTACTGCTGTTACTATAACACACCGCAAACACTGGATGATTTTAAATAAAAGTCATTTACAACATAAGGAAATTGGAAGAGTTTCGCAGCGTTGGTGTGGGTTCCCAAACTACATTTAAACTCATCTGTCACATTGATGGAATAGCTGATTGCTCTGCATTCCATTTCGACTGATTCCTCATACTGCAGTCATGTTCGTGATCACTGATTCGGTGTTAGCCATCCCCAGAAGGTGTCCCCCTCCACAAAACTCTTTCTCCATCTCAAACAAGCGTTGTCAGTCAATCATCATATGGTAACCAACAGCATGCCAGTGGATGGATGGGATGGAAAAGACACCCCCGATGTACTGAAATAATAAGCATTACAGTTGATTGTGTGATAAATTTTACCAATTTTACATTAATTTCAACAATTACCAGTGATGTGACAGCATGTTTCCCAATTTCAGTATCATAGCTAAACCGACCCCCCCCCCCCCCACTTTGTGAGTATCATCGCAAATGTGGATAGATGACTGTGCAGTATGTCTATGTATTGTTAATTCTCGAATACATCAATCATCAAAGTATATCAGACAGCACTCTACATATTTCTAACACTTCGAGCATAATTTACGATCTATCTTTATTGGAGTCTTAGTGTAAAATTAGAGACTGAAAGACACCCTCATACTGTCATTGCCCTGCAGCACCATTACCGATTTAATCTTTAATCGACCAGAAGTAGACGGCTACGTTCCACGTCTCGTGAATGAATGGAGCTTGCCGAGTCCTCATCCATCCAAGTGCACAAGATTTCTCAAGATGCGCCCATGTCGAGGAGATTAGCACTCCTTATTGGTGTGTAGTAACAGATTTGCAAGTGTTGTGATGTAATAGCAGAAGGTGAAGAAGAACAAGAAATGGGTGATTGTTATGCGCTATGGAGCTCTAGACGGATGGAGTTCCAAGCATTTTTACGTAAAGCGACCAAGCTATCAATTTTAAAGTATTATTCCAGAGTCTAGGATCAGTACCTGGAAAGTATTGGTAAGAGAGAACATAAACACACGCACTGTAAGGCTACAACTCAGCGCACTTCAAAAGGGCTATAATGTGAAATCACTTGCGTTTCCGACCTGTCAATCGCATGGAATGTAGCGCTGTTAATATTCCAATATACGAAATATACTTCAAGCGCATGACATACGTCGTTCTTCCCGGTTTCTCTACGATAAACTACGTTATCGAACCATAAAACGAAAAAACTACTTCCTTAAAACATTGGCTCTGTGTGATACAAGTACAATATAGCTTTCCAGAAATGTATAGCGACCACTGTTGACTTCCGATCACGGTTCGGAAATTATACTATGCCTGCATCAGCCCTATATAAAATTATAGTTAGTAACTGGGAATAACTCTTACAAGGAAACAAATAAAAGCATAGCACCAGCGTCCAACATGTGAAAATTACAAGTCATTCCGCCACTAACTCTGTAAACACCACATCTCCCAGGCAAATGTATACACTGGGATTGCAGTGCTTCACAAGCACCTATCGCTAACTTAGTTATGAAGCTGAAGTCTCGATGCGACAGGGGGACGGAGTACATCGCATAATGACAGAACATTTAGAGGAATGTGTCACGTTTCATCACACGTGAGATGGAAGTCCTCTGATGACTGACAGGTTTATCGTTAACGATCGCAAGTAGACAGTGCTTTAAATCACATACAGAACACGTGGCTGTATACGAGTCGAACGCAGGCTATGTCACGCGACTGGTGCTTCCTGACAGAACAGCGGAAAAATTGACCTGCAGTAACTTCTCCCTCTCTAGAATACATCATCAGTTTACCATTACATCGTACCTCGTTACAGCTCCATCTCAAT
Organism: Schistocerca nitens; assembly: GCF_023898315.1. Taxonomy (NCBI): domain Eukaryota; kingdom Metazoa; phylum Arthropoda; class Insecta; order Orthoptera; family Acrididae; genus Schistocerca; species Schistocerca nitens. The sequence goes on along the minus strand of NC_064621.1, from coordinate 80,590,388 downwards.
CGATCATCCCGTCCACTCTCTGTCATCCTTTAACGCAGATGCGTGTAATTTTAAAGGCGGATGGTTCTCTGTTTTCCTGAAAAGCGTCAAATATTGTAGTCAACTCGCGTCTGTCACTGGGACCTCAACAGACACAGTGTAGTGCTGTCTCTATGGGAAAAAAATTGACTGCTTCCCTTATTCCCTTCGCTTCCATGTCGACGTTTTCTCGCATTCCTCTTGGTGCCGCATACTTGTTCCCATGTACGCAGACATACAGAAAGAGCAAACGCTCTCCAAATGTGGAGGTGACTGGATACAATCGATTACAGTACTATACTACGCCTCCCGACCAGTGCATTTGGGCTAGGTGTTGGCAGATGTCCTACATTTAAAAGCAGTTTTAGGACACAGAACGCATGATCGCATAGATGGAATAATATAAAATTGATAGAACTGCGAAAAATGATGGGGGGATAGGTATAAAATGACCGAATATACACCGAAATGCGGGGAAATTGAGGAAGTACTTGCGTATCGTCTGGTTGGCGCAGACCATGTCTGCGTACATGTATGTGTCGTGGATGGCTCCCAGGGCCGGCAGTAGACCAGAGTTTGCGTTCGAGTGTGTATCCACCGCGCGCTATATCCGGAGCGATGTTGGGATGCGGATCCACAATATGCCGTGCACGGGATAGGGTTTGAAGGTGGATCCGCCACGCACAATGTACGGAGCGGTGTTGGGATGCAGATCCACAATTTACCACATTCGAGCTAGCGTTCGAGTGTGGATCTGCCACGCACTACATAATTCCGGACCGATGTTCCGAGGTGGATCCGCCACACGTCACATCTGGTATAGGGCTCGCAGGGGGACCAATCACGCGTTACGTCCGAAAACGTGCTCTGTGTTCGAAGTTTGGTCCACCATTGGGGGAACGGAGTCCCCAAAAATATTGTACAGTAGCGCTACGATAACTGTAGTCGGTATTCATCATTCAGAAATACCGATGAAGCCTTTGCGTAGCTGGCTACAGGCCGTAATGATTCAGTTACTGGTGTTTAGACACAGCACTCCGTCGCAAGACCCAAGGCAGTTTGGAAATGGCGTCGAAATCTAACAATGAAAGCAACATGAAAGCAAAGAGAATCTGGGAAGCATAGGAGATGCAACATCGCTCTCCTGATGTCACATTGTCGCAGATGATCCTTGCGCGTTAGGACAGCGGCTTCTAACTGAATGACACCGGCGAAGGGTTCCATGGGACACCATACGAAACGCTGGCGTACATTCCCACGGCACTAATACGACCTGTCAAAAAACAATTGACATCGGTATGAATGGCAACAGCCTAAAAAGCGTCCAAGAGAACAACATGTAAAATATTAAGTATTTAAAATATATCAAGAGCCTACAAGAGAACCATTAGCAAGTTAGCACATACCACTAACCCCTGGCTCCATCCCCTGATTCTTTAAATAATCGAACTCCAATCCGTAAAACAGCTTGAAACATCTGATTAGCCTACAAATGACTTAACATGCTATACACTTGACGTTGAGCAGATAAAAACTTGTTTTATGAAAGGCTAGTTTTTTCACGTACCTCAGTGTTTATAAGACCACACATTCTGAAAACTAACATAATGATGTAGCCGTGATATAATTCGGTTGACATATTTAGTTGCATATGTGGACATAGTCGGTAAAACGGGGTGCGAACAGAGTTTGTAGTAAAGAAGTCATAAGGTGAAACGTCATGCCTGATCTAAAGGTTGCCTTACATGAACAGCAAAAGTGTAGCAAACAGTAATTTTTTTCCTTTAATGATTTTGTGTGGCTGTTACCGTTAAAAAGTTTCGCTAAGGTTCGAAATTAGGTGTAGAGTTTATTGGAACTCACTAATGGCTCTCACACTCAAGTACCGGGTGAATGCACTCTTAGACCGGGTAATTCACGCGCCTTGAGTTACGCTGCCCAAAGACGTGCACCGTATCTTGTTTTAATACCTTACTTACCTCGTTATACGTTTAACGTGAGGCTATATATCGTAATGAGTTGATTATGGCAGCTTTTAATTTTTTAAATTGTGTCAATAATGCATGTCTTACCCAAAATAAAATTTATATTGCCCCTGTAAGCACTTAAATGCACTTAAATAGGCAACCTGCATCTGGAACTAAGTAGCCAAGCCATCGTTATGGACACTAATTCAACGATAAAAGGTAGAGTAATTAAGCTGACACTTGAAATAAGAGTCAATACAGTAGATCAAGATCTGTTGTAATGCAATACACAATATAAATCAGCAAAATTAGCAGATAAGAGCTTATGGCTTGTTGACAGCACAGTGAAAGTCGTTAAATAACAAAAAAGTGAAGGAGGTCCTTACTCATTGGTCTGAAGATTACAACAGTAGTGGTCGAAACCGGTCACCGTAATAAATAAATTGTGACCAAGACTGTTTTTGATAGTAAATAGTTAATATAATTTCTCTTGATGAAGCTATGAGTTAGAAGCACACGGTGGTGAAGTAAAACAAGTATTATAAGACACATAAGAGATTTTACGATCCAATTTTTGAAAAATAATGAAGCTGTCATGTTGTTCCAATGTTCATATTCATCATACATCAGTTTATCCGTACAAAACTGCAGCACATAAGGAAGTAAAACTTCGATTAGGATCAGGATACGGAACTGAAAACCTATCAACAGTAACACAGACATGTGGGGCAAACTCTTAAAAACAGAGACGGGAGTTTTAAAAAAATTTAAAATGGGTTATCGCTCTGACAGACACTCGTATAGCGACTGTTCGAATTACGAAATCGTTATATTTGACCCAATTAAACGATAATTAAAATGAAATTTGATGCGTGCAAATATAAGTATACAAATTCTGCATTTAGCTACTTTCGATTAACTACATTTAATTGGATTTACATGAATCTGCTACCAAGGGGAAATTTTTGAAACCAAGTGGACTAAGCCGCTAGGCGGCGATGGGTAAGTTTACAACCACAATTTTTATTCTTAGGTAGTGTAAAACAATTTCATCAGTAAACATGGACTTTTTTTTGAGTAATAGAAAGTAATACACTGGAAGAACGCGCTGATTGGCGCTGGTGCTATGTATCCATGAGCAAAAAAATCTTTTATAATTATTTTGTCAACTTATTGCACATAAATTACTATAATCAGTAAAAGAAGTTAAAATTTTAGAGATTACTAGAGGGTTGGAAGGGAATTAGTTAAAATTAGCCAGTTAAGATAACGAACATAAGGCCTTCTACATCTACATCTACATCCATACTCCGCAAGCCACCTGACGGTGTGTGGCGGAGGGTACCCTGAGTACCTCTATCGGTTCTCCCTTCTATTCCAGTCTCGTATTGTTCGTGGAAAGAAGGATTGTCGGTATGCTTCTGTGTGGGCTCTAATCTCTCTGATTTTATCCTCATGGTCTCTTCGCGAGATATACGTAGGAGGGAGCAATATACTGCTTGACTCTTCGGTGAAGGTATGTTCTCGAAACTTCAACAAAAGCCCGTACCGAGCTACTGAGCGTCTCTCCTGCAGAGTCTTCCACTAGAGTTTATCATTTCCATAACGCTTACGCGATTACTAAATGATCCTGTAACGAAGCGCGCTGCTCTCCGTTGGATCTTCTCTATCTCTTCTATCAACCCTATCTGGTACGGATCCCACACTGTTGAGCAGTATTCAAGCAGTGGGCGAACAAGCGTACTGTAACCTACTTCCTTTGTTTTCGGGTTGCATTTCCTTAGGATTCTTCCAATGAATCTCAGTCTGGCATCTGCTTTACCGACAATCAACTTTATATGATCATTCCATTTTAAATCACTCCTAATGCGTACTCCCAGATAATTTATGGAATTAACTGCTTCCAGTTGCTGACCTGCTATTTTGTAGCTAAATGATAATGGGACTATCTTTCTATGTATTCGCAGCACATTACACTTGTCTACATTGAGAGTCAATTGCCATTCTCTGCACCATGAGTCAATTCGCTGCAGAGCCTCCTGCATTTCAGTACAATTTTCCATTGTTACAACCTCTCGATAAACCACAGCATCATCTGCAAAAAGCCTCAGTGAACTTCCGATGTCATCCAAAAGGTCATTTATGTATATTGTGAATAGCAACGGTCCTATGACACTCCCCTGCGGCACACCTGAAATCACTCTTACGTCGGAAGACTTCTCTCCATTGAGAATGACATGCTGCGTTCTGTTATCTAGGAACTCTTTAATCCAATCACACAATTGGTCTGATAGTCCATATGCTCTTACTTTGTTCATTAAACGACCGTGGGGAACTGTATCAAACGCCTTGCGGAAGTCAAGAATCACGGCATCTACCTGGGAACCCGTGTCTATGGCCCTCTGAGTCTCGTGGACGAATAGCGCGAGCTGGGTTTCACACGATCGTCCTTTTCGAAACCCATGCTGATTCCTACAGAGTAGATTTCTAGTCTCCAGAAAAGTCATTATACTCGAACATAATACGTGTTCCAAAATTCTACAATTGATCGACGTTAGAGATATAGGTCTATAGTTCTGCACATCTGTTCGATGTCCTTTCTTGAAAACGGGGATGACCTGTGCCCTTTTCCAATCCTTTGGAACGCTACGCTCTTCCAGAGACCTACGGTACATCGCTGCAAGAAAGGGAGCAAGTTCCTTCGCGTACTCTGTGTAAAATCGAACTGGTATCCCATCAAGTCCAGCAGCCTTTCCTCTTTTGAGCGATTTTAATTTTTTCTCTATCCCTCTGTCGTCTATTTCGATATCTACCATTTTGTCATCTGTGCTACAATCTAGAGAAGGAACTACAGTGCAGTCTTCCTCTGTGAAACAGCTTTGGAAAAAGACATTTAGTATTTCGGCCTTTAGTCTGTCATCCTCTGTTTCAGTACCATTTTGGTCACAGAGTGTCTGGACATTTTATTTTGAGCCACCTACCGCTTTGACATAATACCAAAATTTCTTAGGATTTTCAGCCCAGTCAGTACATAGAACTTTACTTTCGAATTCATTGAACGCCTCTCGCATAGCCCTCCTCACACTACATTTCACTTCGCGTAATTTTTGTTTGTCTGCAAGGCTTTGGTTATGTTTATGTTTGCTGTGAAGTTCCCTTTGCTTCCGCAGCAGTTTTGTAACTCGGCTGTTGTACCACGGTGGCTCTTTCCCATCTCTTACGATCTTGCTTGGCACATACTCATGTAAGGAATATTGTACGATGGTTATGAACTTTGTCCACTGATCCTCAACGCTACCTGTACTTGAGACAAAACTTTTGTGTTGAGCCGTCAGGTACTCTGTAATCTGCTTTTTGTCACTTTTGCTAAACAGAAAAATCTTCCTACCTTTTTTAATATTTCTATTTACGGCTGAAATCATCAATGCAGTAACCGCTTTAGGATCGCTGATTCCCTGTTCTGCGTTAACTGTTTCAAATAGTTCGGGACTGTTTGTCACCAGAAGGTCTAATATGTTATCGCCACGAGTCGGTTGTCTGTTTAACTGCTCAAGGTAGTTTTCAGATAAAGCACTTAAAACATTTTCACTGGATTCTTTGTCCCTGTAACCCGTTATGAACGTTTGAGTCTCCCAGTCTATATCCAGCAAATTAAAATCTCCACCCAGAACTATAACATGGTGGGGAAATCTACTCGAAATATTATCCAAATTATCCTTCAGGTGCTCAGCCACAACAGCTGCTGAGCCAGGGGGTCCATAGAGACATGCAATTACCATGTCTGGGCCTGCTTTAACCGTGACCTTCACCCAAATTATTTCACATTTCGGATCTCCGTCAATTTCCTTCGATACTATTGCACTTCTTATCGCTATAAACACACCTCCCCCTTCACTGTCCAGCCTGTCTCTGCAGTATACATTCCAATCTGAGTTTAAGATTTCATTACTGTTTACGTCTGGTTTCAGCCAACTTTCTGTCCCTAGTACTATATGGGCGTTATGACAGTTTATTAATGAGAGCCTTTCTATAGACGCTCCTGCAATTTACTATTAGCACATTAATATTGTTATTCCCTGTTGCATTTTGCCTACTCCTACCTTGCCGCGTCTCAGGAGGCGTCCTGTTGGGCCTACGGAGGGAATTCTCTAACCTAAAAAACCCACATGTGCACTCCACACGTACTCCACTACCCTTGTAGCCGCTTCCGACGTGTAGTGCACGCCTGACCTATTCAGGGGGACCCTACATTTCTTCACCCGATAGCGGAGGTCGAGAAATTTGCACCCCAGATCCCCGCAGAATCGTCTGAGCCTCTGGTTTAAGCCTTCCACTCGGCTCCAAAGCAGAGGACCGCGATCGGTTCTGGGAACGATACTACAAATAGTTAGCTCTGATTCTACCCCGCGAGCGAGGCTTTCCGCCTTCACGAATTCCGCCAACCGCCTGTACGAACTGAGGACGACCTCTGAATCCAGACGGCAGGAGTCATTGGTGCCGACATGAGCAACAATTTGCAGTCGGGTGCACCCAGTGCTCTCTATCGCCGCCAGCAGGGCCTCCTCCACATATCGGATGAGACCCCTCGGCAAGCAGACAGACTGGCCCCCTCCCCGACCTTTCCGCTATTTCCCTAAGGGGCTCCATCACCCGCCTAACGTGGGAGCTCCCAGTAACTAATAACCCCCCCCCCCCCCCGTGTGCCTGCTCGGACCTTACTGAAGGAGCGGCCACCTGTCCACTCACAGGCAGAGCGGGCGATGCCACCCGGCCAGCCTCCACATTTACCCTCCGCCTCGTGCGCCGTGAACGCCGCTGAACTCGCCACTCCCCTTGGGGAGAGGGTGGCCCAACCGCGCCCGGTACCCGCGAAGATGTCTCGACAGCAGGGACAGTGGGTGAAGCATGTAACACCTGGGGTGTACCATGCGACGCACCAGACTCCCCACTGCCGCTACACCCCGGGGCAGCAACCTGAAGATGGCTGACTGCGGTCATCAACACGTTCAGCTGTTCGCGAACAGTGGCCAGCTCCTCCTGCGTCCGTACACAGCAGTCACACATCCTATCCATCCTAATAAATCAAATTACTGTAGAGAGTAAATTAACTTTTAACTAGACTGCTAATTCAGTAAAGGCGACTGACTAAACTGTGGTTGCTAGCCTTTTCTTGTAGAAAACAATGAAAATAGCACTACCTGTCTCTGGACTTATTGAAAACAAACACTAGCACTACTGGCACTATGGTTGACTAAAGGGACTCTCTCTGACTGTATTCAAAACAAACACAAAATCTATGGAACACTATTACTAGCACTCGACAAAGCTTCCTAAAAGCAAAAACACACAGAAGAAGAAGTGACAAGTAAGAAAAATACAGTTAATACTTAAATTAACGTAGCTCGCTGCACAGCAGACGTGAAGCGGACGGCAGTTGGTTGTATGGCCACAAATGTCTTGTTTGTGAATAAAAAACATTGAAGACCGCCATGATGCAATTAAAGAAGGGGGTAAGGGGTGAAGTACACAATATTACTCTTGATAAATTAAAAATGCCGTAAAACTGTAATAATGTGACTATAAATGCTTATAAAATAACAACTTTAAATAAAATACGCGAAAGCGTTGTGGAACAGCTATAATAGCGCTGTTGTCAACAATTTTTAACTTACGCCATGCAGCATGAAGCGCTGAAAAGCGGCTTGGAAATACTCTATCTGACTATGACCAATCAGCGCGAATGCCGGCCGGAGTGGCCATGCGGTTCTAGGCGCTGCAGTCTGGAGCCGAGCGTCCGCTGCGGTCGCAGGTTCGAATCCTGCCTCGGGCATGGATGTGTGTGATGTCCTTAGGTTAGTTAGGTTTAATTAGTTCTAAGTTCTAGGCGACTGATGACCTCAGAAGTTAAGTCGCATAGTGCTCAGAGCCATTTAAACCATTTTTTTAATCAGCGCGAATGACACTAAATATGTATCAAATAATTAAATTTTTACTCATCTTGTGCAAAAAACAAACACCGGAGGAGCGCACACTAAGGTGAACAGTCTTAGGAGTAAAACATAGAATGGTACACCATTCATCACAAAAAGAATACCGTGTAGCGACGAACTTTAGTGCGAAGCCATGTGTCGAAGCCCCAGGATGATGGCAGAACTATGAGTTCCCCGTCAATAGCCTGAAAAACCAGTTCTTGGTGAAATCTGTTAGTTCGTTTAGTATTTCTGACTGAAATTTTGATTTACCGTTCAAAATTTGCAATTCGTCAAGCGTATTTAATAGCAGCCCCTTTGGGGCGTTGTGCAGAATTTTAAGATTAGTTTCAATTTCACCTAACGAGTGGGTCTTTCTTAATAGATGTATTTTTATACAGCCTTCATTGCTGTCATACGTTCCATACCCGCCTGTTGCCGCACCTCTATCGCTGTATCCCTCCCTCTCTCCACCTCCACACCCTCCATCTCCTTCAACAGGGCAATTTCCAGCACCTTCCCCTCCCGTGACATATACCCTTCCTTCCATCTGTAACCTGGACTTGTTCTCCCTCCCCCCCTTCCCAGGGCCCCCCCTTTTCTCTCCCCTTCCTCTCCCAGAGCGGATTTTCCCGCTCCCCGCTGAGTCCCAGCACCGCATCCTCTTTCCCTCCCATTCCCTTTCCTCCCCGGCCCTCTTCGGCGCCCCGCCCCCCATCTGTCTCCCCCTCTTCTCCCCTTCCTCCCTTCTCCCTCATCTCCTTGCACCTGGCAGATCCTCTGTTTGCTCAACATCATCAGTGTGCTACGTCAGTGTTGTGTTTGGTGGTGTTCTCCTGTGCAGCAAGAGCTGTGATTTTAATTGCCTGCTGGACTTGTACATAGTGTTACTGTCAGTGACTGTTATGTGCTACGCTCTCTGTCGATATTTTTATGGTCAATCATGCTTCACCTTGTGTTCTTTTAATTGCCCCAGTGTGTGGTTTTTTATGTGCACAACTTTTTTACAGTTTTTATCTCCGTTTTACAGTCGCCCCCTTCTTGTCTGTTGTCTTCATAATGTTTCCCCCGCCCCTTTTTTATATCTCTGTACACCGTATTTTCTCCTTTACGTTATTTTTAATGTCTTCTATTGTATGATCTATGTCTTTTGGCTGAAGAGCAGCGCATATGCTGCAGCCAGCCCACCCCGAAAGACAACTGAAATACAATTAAGAAAAAACAAAACTGTCATACATATTATCTCTATAACGTTTTTTGAAGGACCTACCAATCTGTCCTACATAAAAATTTTTCGTAATCAGCACACTTAATCCAGCAAACTGCATGCCCTCATACTCATCACATGGGCTTCAGTCGAGTGTCGCAATTTGTTCCCTAATTTACTGCTAGTTTTTTGTTGTTGTTTTTAGCCCAAAACTGATATTATGCTTCCTGAATCTATTACAACGATGAAAATTATGGTTGTAAACAAAAACAGATTGCAGCATGTACTACATACCGAGCGCTACCTATAGTTCAATTCTTTTATCTTGGCGGCTCGCGCATGCCCGCCCAGATGCTGGAGATTGCTGCGTTGCCAGTTGCACACGACGCACGCACCAATAGAAGCAGCGCCATAGTATAGCATAGTTCGCAAGCATACGTGTAGGGAGGGGCGCGCAGTTCATGAAATAAAGCCACCACGGCCGCATTAACCCTTTCGCTGCTACAAAGACGTGCTCCCTGCATTCCGCGCTGTGGGCGATTTTGTCACTGCCTGTGCAGACACATTGTGTTCCGACTGCTTTGACACTCTTTATCATTCGATTCCACAAAAACTATTTGGCTCAAAAATTAGATTTTTACCTATCTTCTTGACTGATACCTTCCCCCCATAAATGACTTAATTTTGTTTCGATGTTCAACGCAGTTATTATGCAGCATTAAATATAGTAAACCTGTGCACGAAATTTTGAAGAGTTTGCAGAGGTAAAAGTCCATAGAGTATACTTTCCGTATGGTCAGTTTTAGTTGCCACAATGTTGAGAATGAAATGTGGACAAGATACCTATATATTTCATTTAATTTAAGTACCACATAAGTGTCGTATGTAATATTGAGAAATATTCCACCTTTCGCGACTGTAACAAAAGTTTTACTTACACTGGGCACGTTTGGCTTTATTTTAAAGCACTTCAATCAATCAAAAGGAAGTAGACAAAATACATTAAACAAAACTGTGGACTTACAAAAACATTAGGACTTGAATATACCGTCTGTCAGTGAAGTGCTCAGAGCTATGTCAAATATAATTTATTTGCTAAAACACTGATCAGCCAACACAAACGTTGAATATTGTGCTACCGCAGCACAAAACTACGAAAGGTGACTTGGCAATGGAGGACACAAAATACAGTCCTCTTATGATGCTTCAAAAGAGAGAAACGCGTCTGGTCTAAATAAGTCGCTTATTACAGTTGCAGAAGAGGGATATATTTCAATACCATTGGTAAAACTGCGACTATGGAACAAAAACAAGAAATAGAACATGAATACCATTGTGTATGTGCCATACCTTTCACCGGTGGAAGTGCTTTAAAATAAAGCCAAACGCGCCGTGTGTATATAAAACTTCTATTACAGTCGCGAAAGACGGAATATTTCTCAATATTACATACGACACCTATGTGGTACTTAAATTAAATGTGATATTGTTATACAGTAAATATTGTATGAAATTTAGGTATCTTGTCCACATTTCATTCTCAACATTGTGGCAACTAAAATCGACCATACGGAAAGTATACGCTATGGACTTCTACCTCTGCAAACTCTTCAAAATTTCGTGCAATGGTTTACTACATTTAATGCTGCACATCAAAACAAAATTAAGTCATTTATGGGGGGAAGGTATCAGGCAAGAAGACGTGTAAAAATCAAATTTTTTGGCCAAATAGTTTTTGTGAAATCGAATGATAAGTGTGTCAAAGCAGTGGGAACACCATGTGTCTGCACAGGCGAGAAGTGCAGTGATGACAAAATCGCGCACAGCGCGGAATGCGGGGAGCACGTGTCTGCAGCAGCGGAAAAGTTAATGAAGAGGCAAAGCACTAGAAATTTCATTCAAACGAATAAAATTCGTTAAGTAAGGCACTCCAATATCGTTTTTAAATAAAGAAAATATTAAGCACCACACAAGGTTTGAACTCATAACCTTTCCCTAGGAAGCCCAACACCCTAACCGTTACGCTACCTCAGCTCCTCGAACAACGCAACTCCATAAGGACTCTAACCCCCACGCAACTAATTATAAACACTGTTGGTATGACTATGAATTACTCACGCTTCGTCAAAGTACAATAGGAAATAAACAATTACCGCTGTTCTTTATTGCGAAAAAGCAGTTTGTGAGATTGAAACAAACACCTTTCCTTGCTATCGCCTGAATTAGGAGTCTTATTGCTTGTTTGGTTTAATTAATTAATAGAATATGAAGCAATTGGTATAAAGAATGCTTTTTCCAAACTTTCTGTAAAAGAAAATCTGCTATCAAGACATTGCTTTTGTTCTATTACTTTATTTATGACTGAACGTTTCTAAAACTGAAGACACTCGTCCGTGGTCTGCACTGCTGTCGAGATCTGGCAACGTCATTCTCTGTTCATTGGCTGACTGTGTTTTGTGACGTCAGATGCGCAGAACGAACCTAAACTCGGCCGCCAAGATATATGACGCGCACTTTAGTGGTTTAGTTAACACAGCTTCGAAAATTTCCACTTGGTATCAGTTGATGTGATACAATGTACCTAATGAACAATTTTATATGACTGACATAACACTGGTAAGCTAGAAGCCATATTGTAGTCATTGTAATACGTATCATAGTTTCATATCTTCTGATACCAGTTTTGTACTGTATTTTGTAGCCTTTGAAAATGACGCAAAGCCGAAACGCGTAGGGGTTGCAGGAAAAACAGAAGTGTGGTGTAGATATAAGAAAATATATAAAAGGTGCATCCAAATGGCCACATCGTGTCACAGCATTTTCGTGCAAATTGCTATTTTGCTTGGCACTGATATATCATGCGCAAGTTACCTTCATCCTTAAGTTTTGGGCACCATTGTACAGGGTTATTCTAAATGATCGACTCATTTTCGAAACTTCGTATTTTTTCAAGTACAAATCCCGAATGAACTTGCTTTATACCAATGAAAAGAGAAAGTTTCAAAGTTTTTTCCTTAATATTTGATATCAATTTAATAAATTCAATAATTTGTAATAATTTGTGATTTAATTAGTTTTTAAGTTTAGTTGCACACACTCCCAGTCTGTTTAATTGCTTAAGCCAATGGCTAATGCTTTTGGGAGTTGGTGGCTGAAGACCGAATTTGGTACGAAATGCTCGCTGCACGGCAATTTGCCACTCACGCAGAAAATCTTGTGCTCCACAGTCGCCATCTCGCTCACAACTGACTGAAACGGAATGGCGGCCCTATTGCCGTGCGAACTCTACCGGCCGCTTCTGAAACCATCACTGCCCGCCCGCCGCCGCCCGCCAAAAACTTTGAAACTTCCTCTGTTCATTGGTATAAAGCTTGTTCATTTTGGATTCGTGCTTGAATACATACAAATTTTTAAAAATTGGGTCCATCATTTAGAATATCCCCGTATTACGTTTTATTAAGGCAGAAGGTTTTACTATGTTGTCTGAGACTACTTATGAAGAATACAGTGTGAATATACTCAGTCGTTTAACTCAAATACTTCCGGAACCGTTCAAGATACGGTAATTCTATTATTTATATTTGCAGACTGAAAAGACGAATGAGAATTTCTGCCAAGGCCGGGATTCTAACTCGAGTCTCCTGCTCCCTACGTAGATAGAGCCAACCACTGCGGCCCCCTGGCACAGTCGGCTTACTGACATGCACGGGCTACTTCAATCCAAATTCCCATTCTCGCCACATCCCCCTTCGTATCCCGGCCTTGGTACTAATTTTCATTTATTTATTTATTTATTTATTGTTCCGTGGGACCACATTTAGGAGAAGTCTCCATGGTCATGGAACGAGTCAATACATGAAATTATAACACGATTGTAGAAACAAATAAAATGAAATATAACAAACATATTCAGGCGACAAGTCGTTAGTTTAAATAAAGAAAATCAAGAATGTAACACTGGAATTTGCTTAATTTTTTAGCTCTTCCAGGAGCTCCTCGACAGAATAGAAGGAGTGAGCCATGAGGAAACTCTTCAGTTTAGACTTAAAAGTGTTTGGGCTACTGCTAAGATTTTTGAGTTTTTGTGGTAGCTTATTGAAAATGGATGCAGCAGAATACTGCACTCCTTTCTGCACAAGAGTCAAGGAAGTGCATTGCACATGCAGATTTGATTTCTGCCTAGTATTAACTGAGTGAAAGCTGCTAACTCTTGGGAATAAGCTAATATTGCTAACAACAAACGACATTAAAGAAAATACATACTGTGAGGGCAATGTCAAAATTCCCAGACTATTGAATAGGGGTCGACAAGAGGTTTTCGAACTTACACCATACATAGCTCGAACAGCCCGTTTTTGAGCCAAAAATACCCTTTTTGAATCAGAAGAATTACCCCAAAAAATAATATCATATGACATAAGCGTATGAAAATATGCGAAGTATACTACTTTTCGTGTTGAAATGTCACTTATTTCAGATACTGTTCTAATGGTAAATAAAGCGGCATTTAGTTTCTGAACAAGATCCTGAACATGGGCTTTCCACAACAGCTTACTATCTAACCGTACGCCTAGGAACTTGAACTGTTCCGTCTCGCTTATAACATGCCCATTCTGTCTGATTAAAATGTCAGTTCTTGTTGAATTGTGAGTTAGAAATTGTAAAAACTGAGTCTTACTGTGATTTAGCATCAAATTATTTTCCACAAGCCACGAACTTATATCATGAACTACATTACTTGATAATGTTTCATGTTCATTCGTCGCTTCAGTCAGCTTATACACATCACACATATTTTAGACTTGAACACGTCTCTGGAACCATATATTTTTTTATTGTAATTCTATTATCACCTAGATAAATTGACAGAAAGTATCCACACTAAACGATTTTTTATCTGTTTTATAGCTACAGTAAATTCACAGATATCGATATCAGCTTCGATTTTTCAAATGTTCAAATGTGTTCCATTTATTAAGGGACCAAACTGCTGAGGTAATCGGTCCCTAGACTTAGACACTACTTAGACTATTTTACGCTAAGGACAACACACATCCATGCCCGAGGGAGGACTCGAACCTCCGCCGGGAGGGGCCGTTCGGTTTTTCATGTGTAATTATAGTAATGTCTGCAGCTAGTGCCGTATTCCTAAAAGAGAGAAATTCAACGTTGTTTCAGCTTTAAAAACTCGATAACTACACTACTGGTCATTAAAAGATGACGTGCTACACACGTGAAATTTAACCGACAGGAAGAAGATGCTGTGATATGCAAATGATAAGCTTTTCAGAGCATTCACACGAGGTTGGCGCCGGTGGCGACACCTACAACGTACTGACATGAGGAAAGTTTCCAACCGATTACTCATACACAAACAGCGGTTGCACCGGCGTTGCCTGGTGAAACGTTGTTGTGATGCCTCGTGTAAGGAGGAGAAATGCCTACCATCACGTTTCCGACTTTGATAAAGGTCGGATTGTAGCCTATCACGACTGCGGTTTATCGAATCGCGACATTGCTGCTCGCGTTGGTCGGGATCTAATGACTGTTAGCAGAATATGGAATCGGTGGGTTCAGGAGGGTAATACAAAACGCCGTGCTGGATCCCAGCGGTCTCGTATCGCTAGCAGTCGAGATGACAGGTATCTTATCCGCATGGCTGTAACGGATCGCGCAGCCACGTCTCGATCCCTGAGTCAACAGATGGGGACGTTGGCAAGACAACCTTCTGCTCGAACAGTTCGACGACGTTTGCAGCGGCAAGGACTATCAGCTCGGAGAACACGGGTGCGGTTACTCTTGACGCTGCATCACAGAGAAGAGCGCCTGCTGTACTCAACGACGAACCTGGGTGCACGAATGGCAAAACGTCATTTTTTCGGATGAATCCAGGTTCTGTTCACAGCATCATGATGGTCGCATCCGTGTTTGGCGACAGCGCGGTGAACGCACATTGGAAGCGTGTATTCGTTATAGCCATACTGGCGTATCATCCAGCGTGATGGTATGGGGTGCCATTGGTTACACGTCTCGGTCACCTCTTGTTCGCACTGACGGCGCTTTGAACAGTGGACGTAACATTTCAGCTGTGTTACGACACGTGACTCTACCATTCATTCGATCCCTGCGAAACCCTTCATTTCAGCAGGATAATGCACGACCGCATGTTGCAGGTCCTGTACGGGCCTATATGGATACAGAAAATATTCGACTGCTGCACTGGCCAGCACATTCTCCATATCTCTCACAAATTGAAAACGTCAGGTCAACGGTGGCCGAGCAACTGGCTGGTCACAATACGCCAGTCACTACTCTTGATGAACTGTGGTATCGTTTTGGAGCTGCATGGGCAGCTGTAACTGTACACGCCATCCAAGCTCTGTTTGATTCAATGCGCAGGCGTATCATGGCCGTCATTAGAGCCAGAGGTGGTTGTTCTGGGTGCTGATTTCTCAGGATCTATGCACCTAAATTGCGTGAAAATGTAATCACATGTCAGTTCTAGTATAATATATTTGTTCAATGAATACCCGTATATCATCTGCATTTCTTCTTGGTGTGGCCAGCAGTGTAGTTTCAAAGTACTTGAAATATTTAGAACTTAGGAGTTATCTGTTTTGAACATTAAACCGATCGCTGTCTTATGCGGAAGTTCGTGATGCCATACACAAATCAAGAAACACAGGATAACGCGAAAGTTGAAAATTCAATACTCCACGGATTATTGTATGTAGGGAGGTAATACACATATGCTTGAACTGGCATGGGATTTTACTGACAAAAAATATTGCACATAATGACCAAAGGATGGCGCTCCATGTGGTACAAACCCACTAATTAGAATAACAATCAATTTTTAGCAAAAAAAGGATGTAATGGTTCTAAGCATTATGGGACTTAACATCTGAGGTCATCAGTCGCCTAGACTTAGAACTACTTAAACCTAACTAATCTAAGAACACACACATCCATGCCCGAGGCTGGATTCGAACCTGCGACCGTAGCAGCAGCGAGGTTCCGGACTGAAGCGCCTAGAACCGCTCGGCCACAGCGGCCGGCGATTTTTAGCAAAGACGATGTTCTTTATAATAAATGGTCAACATGTCGGCCATCATTCATCAGCAATACGCGTAGTCGAGGGACAACGTTATGAACAGCATTGCACACCCCATCAATAGGTATGATGAGAAATTTCGTCGGACATTCCGTCTTTTAGCATCCCCAACGAGGTCAGATGATTGAGGTAGACTTGCGACTTCAGGTAACCCCCCCCCCCCCCCAACCAATAATCACACGAATTGAGGTCTGCGGATCTGGGAGGCCAAGCGTGATGGAAGCGTTAGCTGACCACACGACCCTGACGCAACGATGTTCGCAACAGATATTTCACAAGAGTAGCAACATGGTCTAGGGAGTCCGCGGCTCGTGGTATTGCGGTAGCGTTCTCGCTTCCCACACACGGGGCCACGGGTTTGATTGCCGGCGGAGTCAGGGATTTTCTCTGCCTCTAGATGGTATTGTGTATCTTTCATCAACATTTCATCCTCATTCACTCGCAAGTCGCCGTAGTGGCGTTAAAGAACTTGTGGAGCGGCGGTCGAACCGCCCCGCGGGGGTCTCCCGGCCACCAATGCCATACGCTCATTATTATGGACTGGAGAGCCACCCTGCACAACAGGAGTTGATCAGCCAGGCTAGGCATGATGTGACTCTGTAACAAACATACCGGCGTACCTAGCACATTTGAAAAGCAGCGCGCCACATTTGGATTTGCAGTAGCCCAGATTCTGCAGTTATGGGTGTTGAAAGACTCTCGGGGTGTGAAATGGGCTTCGCTGGTACACTACACGTTAGACAGCCAGTCGTCATCTTCTCCCATTTTTCGAAGTTCCCACATCGCAAATGCTCTCCGAGTCACAAAATCAGTGGCTGATAGTTCACGATGACGCCGGAGATCTTACGGATAGCACTGCAAGGAACACCTCAGTGCTCTCCAAACAGTAGTGTATAGAATGCCGGTGCGAAGTACAACTTAGCTAGAGATGAAGCGGCGTAAGCCCCCATTTCTTCCTGAACTGTCCGAGCAGCAGTAGTACTTGCGTCTGGTCGCCCAATAAGCGGTCATTCGTCTAAAATAACCCGTGTCTTTGAACTTCGTCATCATTTTCTTCACAGCGACGATTGTCACAGTATTGTTACCCGTTCTAATACCCGTCTTAGGCGAAAGGATTTGTAACTCACCACTGGTTTTTTTTTACTATTCCTTGAGTGACAGCCTATGGAGGGTTACTTACTTTCACTAGCAAGAGTTTCTTTTGATTATTATTATTTCTTTTGTTCCAGTCTGCTCCTGTCCACAATCGCTCTTATTTTTCTTTGGCGACGTGACCTTCTCTGAATAGTTTTGCCCGTTATTTGAAACAGATTTAGGCCCATCTAAACAATTCCTTCACTGGTTGAATTTATTAAGGTCGCAACGGATAACGCAATGGAATTCTATGGGGCAGTCAGAGAAAACTACGTAAAGTTAGCTAAACTTGAGCCAAGCACTTTGGATTTTAGGAGCGTAATCATCAATACTACAAATGTGACACTATTTTCAGATGTATTGAAAATAAATTAACGACCACGGAAATAGCTTCAAATGATAAAATATTAATTTTTGACTAATACTTCACATGTTAACAGTAATCATTTTGTATTTAATAGATGGACAAAACACTCCTGGTAGATTTATATACGATACTGTGGCTTTCTCATACGAGAATAACAAGCCACGTTGACCTTAATCTGTAGAGTTCTGTGGAGTGGGAAAATCTGTGGAGCACGTGGTCACAGTTCAAGTTTGCAACACAGACATTCACATGCACTAATTCACACGGAAAACAAAATGTCGCAAGCATTTATTAGTGGGAAGAGTTGTATGCACCTCGTGGCTGTCATCGAGCAGGATTTTGGTGGCTGCATATTTTTGCGTGAAGCGCTTGGAATCAAATCGATTCATCTTGCCGAATATACGCCCGGTACAGTTTTATTGATAATTTAAAATGTCCCGCACAAATAAAATAAAATGGCAGACAGTAACTTTTAAGTCTTGGGCTGCGCTTTGAATCTATAGACCGGGTGGTCGCGCCTAACGGAAATCACAGTATTATGACAGTGATTAACTGAACCAAAAATTGTAACCAGAACCTAAATGGTAATTCAAAAAATGGCTAGGAGAAGTAATTGTTGAGATTAAAAAATTATTATTAACAGATTCAAATACCTTTTGTCCCTTGTTCAACACAGACGTTCTGAGGGAACGTCTGGTCGCTTACCCGTCTTCAGAGCAACTCAACCTGTAACCGTCGCGTGGAGCTCTCTCCGAACCGCCCGAGGTTCGCCCCCATGACCAACATCTGCTAGGAAAACGTTTTGCTTTACTCATCTTTGTCCAAGCCCTCCTGTTACTGCTCTCTACCTTCCACCGACACCGTTTAGGTTGGTAGAAGATTAAGAAGCCACCACTTCTCTGGTTCGTCTGGTACTGCACTCAAATCATTCACTCTTGACCACACACTTTCAGGAAGGGTGAAAATCAGGACACAGGACGGGCACATGAGAATGAAAAAAAGAAATGTGTTGACCCATATTGCTTCTACAGGCATGCGTTTGTTGAAGCTGAGTTTAATTAGTTGCATCACTCAGTTTTTTAATCATGTAACGACACCTGTTGTGATGTTACAGATTATAAAACTGCAGTAGCAGATTCTCCATTGAGATAGTAAAGCTTCACTAACAGCATCTTTTCTGGTAAAGACAACATGCCGCGATGTCTGGATCATCTGACTCCCTCTGTCACAGGTATAGTGTGAATGTCCTTTCAGACCATTATGCACAAATTTCAACGCTAAAAGTTTTTTGTGCTCGTTTACGTGTTAAATGTTGTGTCTAGACCATACAGCCTAGACACAATGCTGTAGCCGATAGGGCACGCAATGCTAACGCAGACGGGCGTGAAGTCTGGAACATGAGACTTATAAATGAATAAGAAGAAAAGTACGTAGATGCTTGTTACTTAACTTTTAATTAGTCCTTGGAATACATCTCTCTTGAATATTAGTAAGCTATAGGCACTGATACAAATGGCGCCTTGCTAGGTGGTCGCCATTTAACTTAGCAGAGGGCTATTCTACTGTCTATCTCTCGGCAAATGAGAGCAAGGCTTAGCACGTCCAATCGCTAGCTATGTTGTCCGTACAACTGGGGCGAGGTCTCCTCAGTCTCTCGAGACCTGCCATGTGGTGGCGCTAGGTTTGCGATCCCACAGTGGCGACACGCGGGTCCGACATGTACTACAGGACCGCGGCCGATTTAAGTTACCACCTAGCAAGTGTGGTGTCTAGCGGTGACACCACATTCCTCCCCCGCAAATCGGCGAACGGGCGTGAGATAAGGCTTCCGCCCGCCGTGGGGAGGACCGCATGGTGACGTATGCGATGAGGTGGGGAGCCTAACAACAGGCGAGGCTGTGCCACCCGCACCCGGCCATTCGGTCCGAGGGGAGCTAGGAAACGCCTGAAAACCTAGTCCAGGGTGCACGTCAACATGCGGTGTATGCGCACGTAATGAGACAGGAGGGGCCGAAGGGTCGACCTCCATTGCGTCGGGGAATCCGACGCGCGATGACGACATCTGGTCCGGAGCGGGCAAGAGGTCCCTGGCGGAGGACGGCTGGTCACGGGAAGCGAGCGGCGGCGCGTGACCCTGGGAGGCGCCGGGCGGTTGCAGCGAAGCGTCCACTGCGGGCGGCGCCGGCGGCGGCTGCGGCGGCGGCGCGACGCCATGAGGCAAAAGGGAAGGCAGCGTCGGTAACACCTGGGGATGAGACGAGCCAGTAGATGGGTCCCCAAGGCGCTGACCGGACGGCTCCGTAGCTGAAAGCAGACGGGGAGCGGCAGAACCCAGGCGACGACAGAGGCGCAGCTGATTGAGATGCCGACGCACCGCACCAGAGGCCCCCAAAACCAAATACATCGCGCGGCCGAGGCAGCGAAGAATGCGCCCTGCGAGCCAACGCCGTGAACCGCGATAGGTGCGATAATAGACAACGTCGCCAGGAGCAAAAGCAGGAGTCTGCCGCTGCACAGGAACCTGATGTGGCGGATGCAGCAAAGACATCAAGGTGCGATGAGAACGACCATGGAGCAATTCAGCCGGCGAGCGACCATCGCGGGGCTGAGAGCGATACGAAGACAAAAAGAGCAACAAAGCGTCCTCCCGAGAATGCGACTCTTTCAATTTCAACATCTGTGACTTGAAAGTCCGGACCAATCGTTCAGCGGCACCGTTTGACTGAGGCGAAAACGGCGCGGATGTCAGATGTTGAATACCATTGGCCTCGCAGAAGGACTGAAATTCTGCGGACATGAATTGTGGGCCATTGTCGGAAACAATAGTCTGCGGAAGACCTTCAATGCAAAAGATAGCAGACAAGGCTTGGATTGTGGCAGAAGACGTCGTGGAAGACATCCGGACAACAAAAGGAAAATTACTGAAAGCATCGACCACAACCAACCATCGAGCATTCCAGAATGGACCAGCAAAATCGATGTGCAAGCATTGCCAAGGGGAAGTGGCTTTCGGCCATGCAAAGAATGTCCGCGGCGGTGCGGATTGTTGTTCGGCACACGCCACGCAAGAAGAGCACATATTCGTAATCGCCGCATCGATTCCGAACCAAGTACAGTGCTGACGAGCAAGTTGTTTCGTACGCACTATACCCCAATGTCCTTGGTGAAGAAGCTTTAAGACAGAGGACTGTAACGAACGTGGGACCACGACTCTGGACTGATCATTATCGGAACGCAACAACAAAACACCACGTCGGACAAAAAGTCTCTCCTTGTGAGCAAAAAATCGGCGAACCAAAGGATCCTCGATCCGTGACTTTGACAAGGGCCATTGCGTAGCAACAAAACGCAAAACAGTAGCAAGGACAGGGTCAGCAGCTGTGGCTGCAGCTACACAACGAAAATCAATCGGAAACGATTCGACTACGTCATCGGTTTCCGAATCAATGAACATGCAAGCAAGTTCGGAAGAATCGAATGCTTTATCCTCAGCAACAGACAAACGGGACAACGCATCAGCGTTTCCGTGCTTAGCAGTGGACCGATACAAGATATCGTAGCGGTACTGCGAGAGAAAAAGTGACCAGCGAATGAATTTCTGCGCTGTACGTGGAGGTACAGGCTTGGTCGGATGAAAAAGCGATGTCAAAGGTTTGTGGTCCGTGATGATGGTAAAGTGACGACCATACAAGAAATCGTGAAACTTTGTAACACCAAACACGAGAGCTAAAGCTTCTTTCTCTATCTGTGAATAATTTCTTTGCGCAGATGAGAGCAATTTGGACGCAAAGGCAATAGGGCGATCATGCGAGCCATCCTTGTGCGCAAGCACAGCACCGATCCCGAAATCCGATGCATCTACCATCAACAAAAGGGGTTTCTGGGGATCGAATGGCGTAAGGCACGTATTTGAAAGTAACGCCGATTTCAACTGGCGAAAGGCGCGTTCGCATTCCGTCGTCCAGACGAACGGAACACCTTTACGGCGTAAGTGATGAAGCGGAGCTGAAATGGAAGAAGCATTGCGCACAAACTTTGCATAATAATTAATTTTCCCCAGCACACTCTGTAGTTGTTTAACATCCCGTGGCGAAGGCAACTCCTGTATGGCACGGAGGTGCTCTGGACTCGGATGTATACCTGGGGCATTTATGACATGCCCCAGGTAGGGTAAGTCCCGAGCAAAAAACACACATTTGTCCTTCCTCAAGCGAAGACCATTCTGACGCAAGACCTGAAATAATGTTCGGAGATTTTGCAAATGTTCGGCTTCTGTCTTTCCTGAGATCACAATATCGTCCAGATAGTTCGCAGCAGTAGGGACCGACGCACAAACAGTTTGTAAATATTGCTGAAACAAAGCAGGGGCGGATGCACACCCGAATGGCAGTCTTTTGAAGCGATACAAGCCAAGATGCGTGGTTACCACCAAGACGCGCTGGGATTCTGCGTCCACAGGTATTTGCAAGTACGCATCTGCTAGGTCCAATTTTGAAAAATATTTTCCCGGGCACATTTTGTCAAAAAGATCTTCCGGGCGGGGCAAAGGAAAAGTGGCAGTCACAAGTTGTGGATTCACTGGTGCCTTGAAGTCCACACAAAGTCTCAGTTTACCGGAAGGTTTTGGCAAAATTACTAAGGGTGAGGCCCAGAGAGAAGCCTGCACACGTTCAATTACACCTTGAGATTCTAAATCGGCTAATGTTCCGGCGACCTCATCACGCAATGCGTGGGGAACATTGCGCGCTCTGAAAAATTTCGGTTGCGCGTTTTCTTGCAGTTCCAAATGCGCTTCATTGTCCTTAGCGCAACCAAGGCCCGGTGCAAAAATGTCTGCAAATTCTTCACAAAGACTAGAAACACTGGCGGAAGGCACAGTCTGATTCACTGATAGGACCTGATTTACTATAGACAAATTAAACAATTGAAACAAATCTAAACCAAACAAGTTCACTGCAGAAGTAGAACGAAGAACGTAAAATGATACAAGTTTTGTCTGTCCCATGTATGTGGCAAGAAGGCTGCACTGTCCTAACACAGGTATATGCTGTCCAGAGTAACTATGTAACTTAACATTTGCGGCACGCAATGGCGGTTTGCCCAGTTGTTTGTACGTGTCGTGATTGAGCAATGAAACTGCAGCTCCGGTATCGAGCTGGAAGGGTATCACCTTGCCTTCAAAGTCCACAAAAAGTTTATTGTCCTGCTGACGACAAGAGCGACTGTCACGTGCAATTTGAACTGATACAGGTACAGAAGCACTTGCGACTTTACGGGATTTTCGGCGACGTCGACGCACTCTGTTTGTGGGACTAACACAGTCACTGTTAGCTAAAGTGTCACTGGACGGGTGGGAATGAACTACATGAATGTCCATGGGCGAAGGTCCACGAGCCTGATTATCCTGGGTTCGATTCCGGCGCGAAGCAAAGGGCCTGGAATTATTGTGATTGTCTGATCTAAGCTTTTTCTGGCAAACACTTTGAACATGTCCTTTCTTTTGACAGTAAAAGCAAATAGCTTGGCGTGACGGGCAATTTTCACGCGAATGTCTAGCTGCACACCGCGGGCATGATTTCACTACAGTTGCTTGCTTACGCGGCGCACGTGTTTGCAAGGTAGGCTGCCGCTGCTGTGACGGGCGCGAGGGCCGCGTAGCGTCCCGTGCAGCGGGCCCGGCGGGCCGGTTAACGTGACACACTGCTGGCGAAGTTTCAAATGAGTCCTGAGCAAAGTCAAGTGTGTCTTGCCTATCCAATATGTCTATCACTTGTTGGAGGGAGGGATTAACGAGTTTCAAAATCTGTTCCCGTATGCGAACATCAGAAACGTTCTGTGCTATTGCATCACGCACCATAGTGTCTGAATAAGGAAGGCCACAGTCACATTCAAAGGCACACTCCCTAGTAAGTCCTTGCAAAGTTGCAACCCACTCCCTATTAGTCTGACCGGCCGTACGTTTTGTACGAAAGAACGTATACCGTTTTGCAACGACATTCACTGTTTCTTTGAAATAGGCATCTAAAGCAGACAAAATTTCTTCGTAGGTCAGAGTTGCCACGTCGCGTCGGGGAAACAATTTCACTATCACACGGTAGGTAGACACACCGACACAAGAAAGCAAAAACGGCTGCCACTCGTTACCTTGAATTCTGTAGGCTGTTAGATGAAACTGGAACTGGCGGGACCATTCTTGCCATGTTTCTTCGGCCGCCACGAATGGTCTAAATTGCGGTGCAATGGCGTGTTGTGGCTGCGGTAGCGATGAAGCGGCGGCTGCCGCATCGTGTTGCAGCACACGTTGACCCTGGACGAGCTGTCCCAGGGCATCCAATAACGCCTGCGACTGCTGATTCTGCAAGCGAAAAAATTCGGACAGTACATCCGGAGATTGTGGCGAAGCCATGACACAAACGAATTAATACAAACTCTTTTTCTCGTCGCCAATAATGTTGTGTCTAGACCATACAGCCTAGACACAATGCTGTAGCCGATAGGGCACGCAATGCTAACGCAGACGGGCGTGAAGTCTGGAACATGAGACTTATAAATGAATAAGAAGAAAAGTACGTAGATGCTTGTTACTTAACTTTTAATTAGTCCTTGGAATACATCTCTCTTGAATATTAGTAAGCTATAGGCACTGATACAAATGGCGCCTTGCTAGGTGGTCGCTATTTAACTTAGCAGAGGGCTATTCTACTGTCTATCTCTCGGCAAATGAGAGCAAGGCTTAGCACGTCCAATCGCTAGCTATGTTGTCCGTACAACTGGGGCGAGGTCTCCTCAGTCTCTCGAGACCTGCCATATGGTGGCGCTAGGTTTGCGATCCCACAGTGGCGACACGCGGGTCCGACATGTACTACAGGACCGCGGCCGATTTAAGTTACCACCTAGCAAGTGTGGTGTCTAGCGGTGACACCACATTAAATATAATTACAAACTATTCAGAAATGCTAATCCAGTTCCAAAGGGGATATTTTTAAACTCCATTAAGAAACAAGACTGGCAGGATGTTTGTAGTGCTGATTATAATGCTGATAACCCAGACGATAGATATGATGCTTTCCTCAGTATATTCCTCACGCTGTTTGAAAGCTGGTTTCCATTAGAACGTTCAAAACAGGGTACTGGCACTAACAGGCAGCCTGGGGACTGACAAGGGGGATAAGAATATCACACAGAAGTGGAAATTGCATCAAAACGTTAGAAGCAGTCACAATCAAACTGCAGTTGCCCATTGCAAAGGGCCTTGCGAGGGCCTTAAGTGTGTTATTAGGAAGGAAGCAAGTATGTGGTACGCAAAAAGAATAGCTAATTCTCAGAATAAAACTAAAACCACAAGGTCGTCGTGAAGGAAATGTCTCGTCAGCAACACCAGCTTCGGAATATAAAGTCAGAGTGTAGTAGAAATGTTTCAGATATTGATAAATCGGATATATGTACAGTATTTAATAATCACTTTCTGAATATAGCAGGTAAACTAAATAGAAGCTTATTTTCCACAGGAAATCATGTAACTCTGTTGTAAAATAGATTTCCGAGACTATAATCTGAGATACTCCTCCATGATACTCATAAGGGGGAGATTTAGTCAATAATTAAATTACTGAATACAGAGGACTCTCATATGACGGGGTATCTAGCAGAATAGTTCCCCATATGTTAGCTCAGTACTTAGCCGTATCTGTAAATTTCATTTCGGAATGATCAGTTTCCTGACCAATTAAAGTACTTAGTAGCGAAGCCACTTTATAAAAAAGGAGACAGGGATAAAATACACAATTTTAGACCTATTCCTATGCCATCGGTGTTTGCTAAAGTTATTGAGGTCCACACTTAACTCTTAGAACTGGTCGTTGAACTATTCTTGGTTACAGAAAAACGTGCGTTCTTTCCACAGCCAATGCTGTCACCTAACGTCTAATCTGCGAAGGATAACTTACCTGAAATAAAAAGTATCGCACAGGGTAACAGATAACTTGCTCGTTTATGCAGTCCAGCTTCTGATCTACACTTCGAAGAAGCTTGGACTAATTTACACACTGCCTTGAATACTATTCCGTAACATTAACAACTCCCTGAACTCCATTCTGTAATACAAAATTGTTTTCTCGTGGCCACTTGTTGACAAAACTGTTCTTCGGCCGACGTTCGTCTGACAATTTTCCTGACGTTTCGCCAGCGCGAGTGGCTGGCATTGTCGAAGTTTCACCCTCCATTGCTGGTGGTGGAGTAGCCGAGCTCACGGCCGCAAACTATGCGTACCTGGCGCGCCAATGTCCGAGGGCTTCTCCGCAGTCATTTCCGTTGCGGTTCTCTTGCTACCTGTGACGGTCGTTTGCTGCAGTACGGGAAGCAAGAATCCGTTTAGCTTGAGGCTTTCTTCTTTCTTGTTGAAGCCATTCTCGTGTTTATATATTTCTGTAGCTTCTCTGAACAAGCGGGTGTGTGAGTTCTTGTCTACAGCCAGAACTTCCGTGTCGGCGAATTTTACTACGTGATGCGTCTCACACAGCGCGTGCTCTGTCACAGCCGATTTCTCCACCTACCCCAAACTGCAATGTCCATTATGTTATGTGATTCCGGTGTTGATTGATCGTCCAGTTATTCCAACATAAACTTTTCCATATGTGCATGGTATGCGTTATATTCCCAAAATTGCAAGTGGGTCCCTTTTCTCCTTTACCGGTCTGAGACACTCTTTGATCTTCTTTGTCGTTCTTTGTCGGTTTGTAAATAATCTTTACGCCGTGTTTGCGCAATATACGGCCTATTCTGTCCGTCGCTATGGGAATGCATTGCAGAAAGGTCGTACCCGAAATTTCTTCTCTGGTTTCTCACTTCGCCGTGTGTTTGGGTCTGTTGTACCTCTAATATCACTTGTGGAATACCCGTTGCTGCTCAGAACACTTTCTAACTGTTGTATTTCGCGTCTGAGGCGCTGCAGCTCACATATTCGTCTTGCTCGCGTTACGAGCGTATTACTCATGCCTCTTTTCTGGCTCGGCTGATGATTTGAAAGTTTGTGCAGGTATCGGTCCGTGTGTGTCGGTTTTCGGTACACGCTGTGTCCCAGGTTTTCACCACCCCTTGTGACCAGCACAGACTGATGACCATAGATGTTAAGTCCCATAGTGCTCAGAGCCATTTGACCAGCACATCTAAAAATGGTAGTTTCTTGTCCTTTTCTACTTCAATGGTAAATTTTATGTTGGCATGCAGGCTGTTGGGTGTCTTAGGAAGTCGCCGATTCAATCTGTAACATTAACAGCTACTATCCTCTCACCCGGTCACAGTGGCTGTCACATAAATGATATACTGGCAATGCCTGATACTTAAAGCATTGTTACAATCAGTATTTTGTATGAGTTACAACAGAGAGGAACTGACACCATGAATCCTGCAGGGCTGTCCATAAATCCGCAAGAGTACGAGGGGGTGGAGATCTCTTGTGAAAAGCACGTTGCAAGGCATCCCAGATATATTCAATTATGTTCATGTCTGGGGAGTTTGGTGGCCAGCGGAAGTGTTTAAACTCAGAGGAGTGTTCCTGGAGCTACTCTGCAGAAAATCTGGCGGTGTGGGATGTCGCATTGTCCTGCTGGAATTGCCAAAGTCCGTTGGTATGCACAATGGACATGAATGTATACAGGCGATCAGACAGGATGCTTACGTACGTGTCACCTGCCAGAGTCGTAGCTAGACGTATCAGGGGTCCCATATCACTGCAACTCCACACGCCCTGCACCATTATAGATCCAGCACCAGCTCGAACAGTCCCCTGCTGACATGTAGGGCCCATGGGTTCATGAGGTTGTCTCCATACCCGTACACGTCCATTTGAAACGAGAGTCGACCGACCAAGCAACATGTTTCCAGTCATCAACGGTCTAGTGTCGATGTTGACGGTCCGAGGCGACTCGTAAAGTCATCAACGACACACGAGCGGGCCTTCGGCTCCGAAAGCCCATATCGATGATGTTTCATTGAATGGTTTGCACGCTGACACTTGCTGATGGCTCTGCATTGAAATCTGCAGCAATTTGCGGAAGGGTTGCACTTCTGTCACGTTACACGATTCTCTTCAGTGGTCTTTGGTCCTGTTCTTGCAAGATCTTTTTCCAACCGAATCGATATCGGAGATTTGATGTTTTACGGGGTTCCTGATATTCACGGTACACTCGTGAAATGGTCATACGGGAAAATCCCCACTTCATCGCTATCTTGGAGATGCTGTATCCCACCGCTCGTGCGCCGACTATAACACCACGTTCAGACTTACTTAAATCTTGGTGCCGGCCGAAGTGGTCGTGCGGTTAAAGGCGCTGCAGTCTGGAACCGCAAGACCGCTCCGGTCGCAGGTTCGAATCCTGCTTCGGGCATGGATGTTTGTGATGTCCTTAGGTTAGTTAGGTTTAACTAGTTCTAAGTTCTAGGGGACTAATGACCTCCGCAGTTGAGTCCCATAGTGCTCAGAGCCATTTTTTTTAAATCTTGGTAACCTGCCATGGTATCATCAGTAACCGATCTAACAACTGCTCTAGACACTTGTTGTCCAATGTAGGCGTTGCAGACCGCATCGTCGTATCCCGACTGTTTACATATCTCTGTGTTTGAATACTCATGCGGCCGGCCGCTGTGGCCGAGCGGTTCTAGGCTCTTCAGTCCGGAAACGCACTGTTGTTACGGTCGCAGGTTCTCCTGGATCTGTGTGATGTCCTTAGGTTAGTTGGGTTTTAGTTCTAAGTCTAGGAGACTGATGACCTCAACTTGTGGGGCGGTGGGTGGAATAATTGTTAATGTTCCTATTATTTATTTAATGATGTTGTTTGCCGTTCTCAACACTGGTTCTCTAACTACAAAATTGGCAACCAGAAAGTGATTAGCAAAACGTGAAGCCTGTAATTAGAATTCCTAGTGCCCACTTCATCTGAGAAATACATTTATAGCTACAGCTTATAGCTCTGAGGAATTAGGAGATTGTCGGGGATTCATAATCAAAAACCATTCTCTCTCAAATGTTCACTATATTCTGAAAGTCACAGACCAAAAAGAATCCACACAATCTAACTACCAGAGCAGTTCAGAGTCTAATGCGCTGATGCAACTATCTGTTCAAATTACATGTTTAAGTGAATGCTTGCCATAATTTGATTATACTGTTCATCAAACGCCACGCTAAATAATGGTAGAATGTCTGTCCTGCGGCGGCACATGAAAATACGACATACGTAAACTAAAGATAGATCATTAACGTCATCCCAAAATTAACACCTCACTCGAAAACGATTTCATGGTTACGCGTATCCCGAGTAACCTATTACTGCATCCGAGGCTGTTTATATCAACGATACCAACGCGACGCGACTCCCGGCACAGGTGGTGCGCTAATCAGTGTCTGGAGAGAACTGGGGCCTTCTTTTTCTCGCGCAGCGTTCTTACATATAAAGCCGCGGTGCAGACGGCTAAGGGAACGCCTGATCAAATCTGCTCTCCCGACTAGCCGCTGGGCTAGTAATGCACCACTTTAAGTTATCGAATAAATCATTGCTTCCTTTGCTGATGGCCAATGAAGCTCTCAATTTAAATGTGCAATCGGCACACAGGTAAGTAATCATGATAAAAGTCTGACGTGGCTAAGTCAAATACTTTGGGCGAGAGAATTAATTTAATTGCACTATACTCAGTAGACGAGCTCTGAACTTGCCCTTTGGAGATACGCTATCGCTATAGTTTTATAGTTATTCAGTTGAAACTTCTCACATCTTTATAGCGGATATCCCTTCTACTTAAATTTAAACATCCTAGCTTTATTTATTCGCCTACTTAATCCATCTTACTTCCTTAATTTCTAAGACAAAAACCAGAAAATCATGAATTTCAACTAAAATTTTAATTTGTGAGATCCAGAATACTGTTCCTACTAAATTATTATGCAAAAGGAATCTAAATATAAATTTTTAAGTTTCTAGCTCTTTGCGCCAATGATTTTTACAGAAAAACATCCAAATTTCGAAAATGGTTAAAGTTGTTGAACTGATATTCAACACATATTGATTTAGTATTACTCCTGACATGCTAGAAACGTTTCAGGTTATTTACTTGATTTTTAGAGTATTGCGTAACATTTAAGACGTCAGAGCTAGTTACAGCGGACTGGCTGGCACACAATGGAAAGACTGATGTGAATTTTATAAGGCGTGAATAGGCTGCTTCCCTACAAGATGTTAAGCCACATAGTGCTTAGAGCCAAATGAACCATTTGAATACTCATGCGTGTACCAGTTTCTTCGCGCAATAGTGTAATCAACACATGTTTACTTCATGAACAACTGTTTGCGTTATTTTCCCCTAAGAATATGAACAGAAATTTTATTAAAGTATTTTCTATACTGACCCAATTGTCGTTTAGTAGTAATTAAAATCAAGACATTGTAGTAAATGTATAACCATACAAGAGAATTACAGTGTATCGTCGTGTTTAGTAATGATTTGTATCGTATACTACAATAGATGACTCTCGATCTATTACAAGTTTCACATCAAAACACGTACTACCCTGATGTCAATGTGACGTTTGTTGCATTCTGCATGGACGGCGTTGCAATTTTAATCGCCATCTATTTACTTCTGGGCACATATTTCGACTCTGACGTTTCCCCGAGCAGCGAAGAGCAGTAATTACCGGAGGTGACTCGCGGGTCCGAGCGGCCCACAGGCGTGCGGCGGATGCGTACCCGCAGTATTTGGTGAGCCCTCGGCGGCGCCGCGGGCGGCTCTGCCCACTGACCGCGCACAATGGCCCGCGGGGGCGGTGTTTGCCCGCCTCGTGCCTCTGGTCAACAGCGGACACAATGGGGCGGCGACTGATCGAGCAAACACCTGCCGCCAGGGGCGCCCCGGGCGCCTCCCCTCTGCCTGCGAAGAAGGGAAGCGCCCTACGTGTGAGCCAGCGCTTACTCACATCGCACCCCCCTCAGATTTAGTTATAAGTTGGTACAGTGGATAGGCCTTGAAAAACTGAACACAGATCAATCGAGAAAACTGGAAGAAGTTGTGTGGTACTATAAAAAAAATAAGCAAAATATACAAACTGAGTAGTCCATGCGCAACATTGGCAACATCAAGGAGCGCGAAAGTTCAGGAGCGCCGTGGTCCCGTGGTTAGCGTGAGCACCTCCGGAGCGAGAGGTCCTTGGTTCAAGTCTTTCCTCGAGTCAGAAGTTTAATTTTTTATTTTCAGACAATTATTATCTGTCCGTCCGTCCGTCCGATGCGATCACGTTTTTGGGAGTGATTATCACATCCACAAGAAAACCTAAATCGGGCAAGGTAGAAGAACCTTTTTACCCATTCGCCAAGTGTACAAGTTAGGTGGGTCGACAACATATTCCTGTCGCGTGACGCACATGCCGTCACCAGTGTCGTATAGAATATATCAGACGTGTTTTCCTGTGGAGGTATCGGTTGACCTATGACCTTGCGATCAAATATTTTCGGTTCCCATTGGAGAGGCACGTCCTTTCGTCTACTAATCGCACGGTTTTTGCGGTGCGGTCGCAAAACACACACTAAACTTATTACAGTAAACAGAGACGTCAATGAACGAACGGACAGATCATAACTTTGCGAAAATAGAGAATGTAAACTTTTCACTTTTTTTTTCTTTTTACATCTAATTTTGTTCGTTTTCGTTCGTTGTATCTGCTCGAGGTGGACGTCGAAAGACACCCGTTTCAGTTCGTCGTTGATCCATTAACTCAGTTTTTTTTATTACAGAAGGCAGCTATCCCTCTGACCGAACATTTCACTAGAGGAAAGACTTGAACCAAGGACCTCTCGTTCCACAGCTGCTCATGTTAACCGCGGGACCACGGCGTTGCTGAGCTCAGACTCTCCTTGATGTAACCTATCTTGCACATGGACTACTCAGTTTGTATATTATGCTTATTTTTTTCATAATTCCACACAACTTCTTCCTGTTTTTTCGATTGATCTGTGTTCAGTTTTTCAAGGCCTATCCACCGTGCCAACTTATAACCAAACCTGCGTTGGGTGCGATGGGGAGGTTCCCTTGTCAGTGAATATGTGTTCGCCAATGTTGCTGTTATACGAGGAAGAAACAAACATCGCCTTAAGGTCCTTATAGACCAGTTTCGTATGGCGACAGAAGGCAGTAAAAGGAAAACAACAGTTTCAAACTTCGCTTTTAAAAAATCACACACTCAAGAAGATCGTGCAGACATACCACCGTTTGACCACCTCACGAGCTCGCATACGGAGGACAGTAGAACTAGACATGCTTGACCTTAAAAAGCAGTCTTTAAAAGAAGTATGTGGCCAGGTCCAGGTGGAATCCCAGTTCGATTTTAGACAGAGTGGCCCATATTTACCTGGCATTTTTCGCGAATTCTCGCTCAGATGAAGATCACAAGCAAATGGGAAAGATCTCAAGTGATCCCCTTATATAAAAAGGGTGAAATAACTGACTCGCAAAATTACAGATTAATATCCACAATATCGATTTGCTGTAGTATTCTTGAGCATATTATAAGTTCCAATATAACAAATTTGAGAGCAGATAAATCTTGTGTCCACAAATCAACACAGATTCAGAAAGCATCGCTCGTGCAAAAATCAGCTTGTCTTTTTCTCGCGTGATATCACGCTGACCGTGGATGAAGATTTTGTAGCCGCCTGGAAGGCGGCGCGTGGGTCTGCTCCTGAAAACTGAAAGGCTGGCCGAATGACGAATACGAGTAGGAGCAGCAAAAGGTGAAAATCCCTCGGTAGTGCAGTGTGAATTAAAATCACCTTCACTTTAGCAAGAAGAGGAAAACATAACTTTGCACTGAGGTGCGAACCCTTAGACCCGTCGTAAATAGTGCAAAGTCACTATATGAAGCGAAGCTGAAGCGAAGTGTCCCAGCCGTCTGCTCTTGATCAAATGGGTAGAATCTGCAGCGGCGCTCGTAGAGCTGAACAGCGCCTGCTAGAGGGCGCTGTCGTCGGTGTCGTTGTCGTATTGCCAACATATGAACTTGCACCTACGCCGTGGCATCGTACCTATCAATACCACAGAAGGACAACAGGTGGATTCCAATTTCTTAGATTTCCGGAGAGCGTTTGACACATGTCGCGCTGTAGACTGCTAATGAAGGCTCGAGCATACAAAATAGGTTCTCAGGTACTTGAGGGACCCGCAAAGTGTTCAAGTGATAGGATCCAGTGTGATGTAATCTGGCCTAATAAACGTTATGAGCTCTCTTATGCCGGTGGGTATCGAACATTTCTCATGTAAGACAATAACGACACGCAAACCTATTTACACTTAAATGTCGTATTTTGAATACTGCTTCTTACATTTTAAGTGATTACAACAACTTTGAAGTTACTTGTCATGAAACTTAATTGTGTATATCTCATTGTTACTAATTTTTGTTACATTAGTTACATAATTTGTATGAGTCCATTTAAACACCGTCTTTGCCAGTGATGTAAATTACACTAACCAATAAAATTTTACTTTTTTCTCTATCTGGCATGAAAATAGCTAATCTTTATGTTTTTGGGTGTGCTGATAGCGAATATGTTAATGAAAACGGAAGATTAGCTCTCGTTTTGAAGCTATGATAACTTTACGTTATTACCCATGTAGGCTTATACATGTATTTACCTTGGTATTATCTCTCGTGGGAGGGTCAGTGAAGGCGGATCCGGTTTCCCTAGCGTTTTTATTTTTCTGCTGGTGATTCCGTGATTAGTGTCCAGCAGTAATCGGCTAACATTGATGCACTCTACTTTCCCTGGTATCTCATTTCCATGTCCGAAATTTGCTGCTGGAAGCGTTCTGCATGCTTGTCAATTACAGCACCACAATTCTCAGAAGAAGTCCATCTGGGAATCTAAGAAACGTGACTTAAATGACATGTTGCACCCCAGTCTATTGCACCAGCCCGGAAGATTTGTCACAAGATCCTTATAGCTTTCTGCCCTGTTTATTCCTAGAAAGGTTGTTGAAAATTTAACAAAGGCATTCCAAGCTAACTTTTCATCACGTGTCAGGATGGTGCTGAAATGCTCGTCTTCGTACAGTTTGCGACGCACGAAATTCTCCTCTTTTATTTTCACCTCACTCAGACGTGGAAATCACTCGCTCAGATAGAGAAACGCTTCCCCACTGTTGTCCATGGCCTTAACGAAGCTTACATTAAGCCCAATTTTATATAAACAGAAAGGCGAATTATGTTGTTAGATTCGACAAGACATTGTTAGATAGTGGTTCCAGTGATTGATGCTTAGGCCATTTTTTTCTATAACAAAGTTCTTTGGCGTGGCTATCCCTGAGGCGCAGGCAGCAACAGAATTTGGGGTAGCCGTGTTGTAGATCAAGTTTAATGCCTGTGACATTCACAGCCCCGCAAAGCTGCCACTTAAACTTGTCATAGTTCAGTCGCAATAACAATTATCTTGTGTAATCATATGTTTCTTTCATGTACACTGCAGATCCAATCAGAATCTACGATAACACTTTGCCATTACTCAGCAGCACACACTTGAGACTTATTTTTCAGGAATCGACAAACCTCCACTGAACATAGCTGTCATTGGTCCCTGTATATCATTACAAAATGCCGTTTCCTTTTTCGAAAACTGAAGTATGGTGTTTACGGAACCCAGTCACATTTATTGTATTATCAAGACAAT
The DNA here is from genome assembly GCF_023898315.1 of Schistocerca nitens. Taxonomy (NCBI): domain Eukaryota; kingdom Metazoa; phylum Arthropoda; class Insecta; order Orthoptera; family Acrididae; genus Schistocerca; species Schistocerca nitens. The sequence goes on along the minus strand of NC_064621.1, from coordinate 80,555,903 downwards.
TTCACTGTTGTAGTCTTGACGACAACAGTGGTCATTAAATTCACACTGTGTTATTTTGTGAATTTCTGTACATTCATGGTCACACACAAAATCAGTATCTTTCGATGAGCTGGGATTTCAAGTTAATGGTGGTGCACTAGTTTCACTACCGCCCTCGTCACTATCACAGTCAGGTCGGACAGGAACAGGCAGTCTGTCTCCGTGAGACACAGGTCGCACGGCCGAAAGTACACTGCTGGCCATTAAAATCGCTACACCACGAAGATGACGTGCTACAGACACGAAATTTAACCGACAGCCCTTGCTACACATAGCTCATGCTTTGAAAGAGTGGAAAGGTACCTGACAACAGCACTTAGAACACTGTCAAGCTACTACAATCGGAACCAACTCAGACCAAACCCTTCGAAGACACAAGTGTGTGCCTTTCATTTAAGGAACAGAGAAGCTAATCGTGAGCTACATATTGCATGGTCAGGCATCCAACTCCAGCATCATCACGCACCTAAATACTTGGGAGTCACTCTCGACAGAACTCTGACATTCAAAACTCACTACAAGAACACCAAAATGAAAATCTCCGCTCGAAACAACCTAATTCGCAAACTAGCGGGGACACAGTGGGGATCACATCCACAAACTATTCGCAGTTCTGCAATGGCACTGTGCTTTTCTACTGCTGAATATGCTTCTCCAGTCTGGTACAGGTCATATCATGCCAGACAAGCAGACATTGCTCTCAACGAAACCTGCAGGTTGATCACAGGTTGCTTAAGACCTACCCCAACTGATAAGCTCTACTGCCTGGCTGGGATAGCGCCTACATGGATACGCAGAACAGTGGCTGCCAACAAGGAGAGACTGAAAGTTGAACACGACAGTGCCCATCCACTGCACGGACATAATCCACCACAGCAACGGCTGAGATCGCGAAAGAGCTTCCTGAGAACATCCGAGAAGCTCACCATTTCACCAGAGAAGGCAAGGCTGGAGTTATGGAAGAAGTCGACGCCTCACTTGCAGACGCCAGAAGCTGAAGAACTACCACCTGGACACAACGAGAGCTGGCTGGTGTGGAAATCTTTAAACATATTACGATCAGGAGTTGGACGATCCAGAGACAACCTGAAGAGATCTTCATAACAGAAGATACGTCCAGTGATTGTGAACAAGAACAAACCACAAGCCACATGCTCCAGTGCCTTTTGTGCCCTACATCCTGCACGGAGATTGATCTCCTGCAAACCACTCCAAGCGCCTTGGAGGTTGCAAAGTACTGGGCACATGTAATATAAATACAATTTGTGTGTATATATTTATTGATGTGTATGGCAACTGTAAATATGTATGTTTCTGATTCGAGAATATAACCGACAGGAAGAAGATGCTGTGATATGTAAATGATTAGCTTTTCAGAGCATTCACACAAGGTTGGCGCCGGTGGCGACACCTACAACGTTCTGACGTGAGGAAAGTTTCCAACCGATTTCTCATACACAAACAGCAGTTGACCGGCGTTGCCTGGTGATCCGTTGTTGTGATGCCTCGTGTAAGGAGGAGAAATGCGTACCATCACGTTTCCGACTTTGATAAAGGTCGGATTGTAGCCTATCGCGATTGCGTTTTATCGTATCGCGACATTGTTGCTCGCGTTGGTCGAGATAGATAGACTGTTAGCAGAATATGGAATCGGTAGGTTCAAGAGGGTAATACGGAACGCCGTTCTGGATCCCAACGGCCTCGTATCACTAGCAGTCGAGATGACAGGCATCTTATCCGCATGGCTGTAACGGATCGTGCAGCCACGTCTCGATCCCTGAGTCAACAGATGGGGACGTTTGCAAGACAACAACCATCTGCACGAACAGTTCGACGACGATTGCAGCAGCTTGGACTATCAGCTCGGAGACCATGGTTGCGGTTACCCTTGACGCTGCATCACAGACAGGAGCGCCTGCGATGGTGTACTCAATGACGAACCGGGGTGCACGAATGGCAAGACGTAATTTTTTCGGATGAATCCAGGTTCTGTTTACAGCATCATGATGGTCGCATCTGTGTTTGGCGACATCGCGGTGAACGCACATTGGAAGCGTGTATTCGTCATCCCCATACTAGCGTATCACCTGGCGTGATGGTATGGGGTGCCATTGGTTACACGTCTCGGTCATCTCTTGTTCGCAATGACGGCACTTTGAACTGTGGACGTTACATTTCAGATGTGTTACGACCCGTGGCTCTACCCTCGATTCGATCCCTGCGAATGCAGCAGGATAATGCACGACCGCACGTTGCAGGTCCTGTAAGGGCCTTTCTGGATACAGAAAATGTTCGACTTCTGCACTGGCCAGCACATTCTCCAGACCTCTCACCAACTGAAAACGTCTGGTCAATGGTGGCCGAGCAACTGGCTCGTCACAATACGCCAGTCACTACTCTTGAAGAACTGTGGTATCGTGTTGAAGCTGCATGGGCAGCTGTACCTGTACACGCCATCCAAGCTCTGTTTGACTCAATGCCCAGGCGTATCAAGGCCGTTATTGCGGCCAGAGATGGTTGTTCTAGGTACTGATTTCTCAGGATCTGTAATCACATGTCAATACTAGTATAATATATTTGTCCAATGATTACCAGTTTACCATCTGCATTTTTTCTTGGTGTAGCAATTTTAATGGCCAGTAGTGTATGTTAGGATATGTCAAGGAAGACTTTTTCTTCTTGGAAATAGCACGTGCTAATGGAGTTGTCATACAAAAGTAACAAACCGTTATATGGTTTGCTAGTTATAGCCTGATCGTGGGTATAGAAAAGACTATCAAAGATCTTTTGCGATTCACCCATCAATGAAGACTCGAGACATAAGACATGCAACATACGTGAGGAGCTCAGGGCTTGTTCTGGTCCCTGATTTCACATCCAGAGTAAATTCTGTACGTCTCCCTAATATACAGGGTAATTCAAAAAGAATACCACAACTTTAGGAATTTAAAACTCTGCAACGACAAAAGGCAGAGCTAAGCACTATCTGTCGGCGAATTAAGGGAGCTATAAAGTTTCATTTAGTTATACATTTGTTCGCTTGAGACGCTGTTGACTAGGCGTCAGCGTCAGTTGATGCTAAGATGGCGACCGCTCAACAGAAAGCTTTTTCTGTTATTGAGTACGGCAGAAGTGAATCGACGACAGTTGTTCAGCGTGCATTTCGAACGAAGTATGGTGTTAAACCTCCTGATAGGTGATGTATTAAACGTTGGTATAAACAGTTTACAGAGAATGGGTGTTTGTGCAAAGTGAAAAGTTCTGGACTACCGAGAACGAGTGATGAAAATGTAGCACGTTAGAGAATTGGCTGTTCCCTCAGCTCGAACAAGAAGCACAACAATTCATATTTCAGCAGGATGGAGCGCCACCACATTGGCACTTATCTGTCCGTAACTACCTGAACGTCAACTACCCGAGGCGATGGATCGGCCGCCAGGCAGCCCGTGACAGAGCACTTCATCACTGGCCTCCAAGAAGCCCTGATCTTACCCCCTGCGATTTTTTCTTATGGGGGTATGTTAAGGATATGGTGTTTCGGCCACCTCTCCCAGCCACCATTGATGATTTGAAACGATAAATAACAGCAGCTATCCAAACTGTTACGCCTGATATGCTACAGAGAGTGTGGAACGAGTTGGAGTATCGGGTTGATATTGCTCGTGTGTCTGGAGGGGGCCATATTGAACATCTCTGAACTTGTTTTTGAATGAAAAAAAACCTTTTTAAATACTCTTTGTAATGATGTATAACTGAAGGTTATATTATGTTTCTTTCATTAAATACACATTTTTAAAGTTGTGGTATTCTTTTTGAATCACCCTGTATATTGGTATTGGCCTTCCTTGCGTTTCAGTGTAGCCTGCCCGAAAATGGAACAAAAATTGTCAGGAATGTTTGCGCATTTGTGAGGCATGACTACACGTACTAGCTACATTTCAGTAACACTTTCTTCCGCCATGCGAACAGAACACAGCTTAAAACAGATTGAAACTATGCTTAAACGAAGCATTGTCCTCTCCTTCAACTTCCCTTTGTTGCTACGAGCCCGGACTAAAAATAGCGACAAATTGTACACAGCTATTGTTACCTGGAAGTTTATTGCTCTATTTACAACAAGTGGGATTTCTAAGTGTATATGAAGTGCAATCAACAATGGATGCAAATAAGACAGAATTATAGTTAAATGTACTCCGCTCCAACTTGGAAACGAGAGCTAATTCGAGTTTTTCATTATCAGCGTGGTGGATGCAGTTAACGAACATTTGTTTCATCCCAGTTACATTTTGCCTGTTGGCTACTGTAATTAGATTCTTGGGCCACAAGTCTTGTCGTTTGGCGGGAAGAGTGCTGGTAAGAAGTACTGTGGCGTCACTGGAAAATTTCGGACAAGTTTTGTGCAGACATTTGGCATTTTGTGGATCATGTGAGCACGTGAAAGTCATACCAAAGTGGAAATTATATTATTATTGTGAACAAGTGGTGTATTTTAAAATAACGAAGCAAAAATGAATCCACTGTTGTTACTTCGTGGTTAAAGTGACCCAACACACTATTACAGTCTTGGAAAGTTTCAGATTACTTCGTACAAGAAAACTCGAGACAGTCATGCGCCTAAGAAAAAGACAATGAAGTCACTATAAAACGTACCAACAGATATGTCTAATTTTAATCTTTATGGGCTGCTGTACTCTATTATGACATTATTAATGTTGTGGGGCGTTGGAACCACTCTCAGGTCTTTAATAATGTTATAGTGCAAAGAATTTAATATTACTTTATTTACGTCTCGCTCCCTTCCACAGGTTTATACATTTTCTGTGCATTGGTAATATTAATTTAAATATTAACACTACAAATAGTAATAAAAATAATTACACACAACGAACAGAAAGACTCCAGAAAGCATACAAACTCACATGGTCACATTATAATAAGAAAAGCATGTCAAGGCAGGTCAAAGTTAGACACTACAAAACAGTTGTACTACCGGAAGCGCTATATGTGTCAGAAACGACCACAATTGGAGCATCAGGCATTATAGAGACAGAAAAAATAGAACGCAAAATTCTCAGGAAAATATTCGGACCAATACACAAAGATTTCATATGGATGAAAAGACCTACCTATGGGTTATACCAACACAGACAGACTCCCAGACATGATCAGAAAACGCAGACTAAATTTCTACGGACGCATACAGAGGATGGACAACACCAGACTTACAAAGAGAATCTTTGATGTAGTAAAACATTCAAGCCTTAAAACAAATTGGTATCATGAAATAGAGGAAGACATAAGACAGCTAGGGATCAACAAACAAATGATAAAAGACAGAAAGGAATTCAGGAACAAAATTAGGAACTCAAAATTTATGGTAAATAAGAAGAGGAACACGGGAGTATTATGGACGGAACAAAGGAAACAAGAGCATAGTGAAAGGATGAAGAGATACTGGGAAGAGAACAGGAAGAAAGGAAAGAAATGAAAATCGTATCATCATGAGATATTTGAGTTCAAACACCGTCCATAAGGGCAAAAATGATATGAATGAATGAAAATATTACTTTATATCCATATATATTTATTAGTTGTGTCAAGTTTCAACGTTTTCTACCCCATCTTATTTTTCGTTCTGAATCGGAAACAATCATTACGTATTGTAACCATATGACAGCCTCATTTTTATGCGCTTCACAAAGAAACTTTTTGTTTTAACGTCTTTACTTCTTGGGCATTATGTACATCTTCCATTCTAGTTTCTTTCATCGTCCACATATCTGTTTGGAACCCCCTGTATTTCTGCTGAAGATCTTTGGTTTTCATCTTCTTGTGTTGTCATCTTGGCCATTTTCTGTATCATGAATATGAATAGGAATGTCGTCGCTGCTCTCTTATATGTAACTGGTTTCATTAGCTGAACTCCTAGCTCTCGTAGGAACAATTGTCTGGCCATGTTATTGGTGGCGTTATTTCTGGTAAACATTATTTAAGCACGTATCCCAGAAATATCCAGGATACTGAAAAATACTGCGTAGGGACAGCATCTTGTTTCTCTTGACGTGGATTAGGTGGCGCACATTTATTCCAATGCATCTACTCTTGTCGTTGTGGAATTGCACACTGTGACGTTTAAGGCTTCTTTTGCTCTCCGGTGCTGTTACATATTATAAAAGTGCATAGATGAACGAAGTATCACGTTCTTGTTCATTTTTTGAACATAGAAACGACTGACAAATTCTTCTAAAATCCAAATAAGGTAGCTTTTACTTTACGTTGCTTCTCAGTCACAAATTCAGGACGGAGTTCAGTTTTATTTTTACGAACAGTTGCAACCAAAGTAAGTTTCTTCTTCAACAGCTCTTTAGACAAGTTCAGTGACCTGCAGTTGTATTACGACCAGTTCCCTCAGCTGTCTTGCTGAGACCAATCACCACAGTTTGCGGCGAGTTTGAAACTCTGTACGGCACATCTGGCTGTTTTCCGTTTTCTATCTCCATGGATAACATCACAGAGTGCTAGAAGTTGCAGGCATACTTCTGTAGTTTGCTTGGAGTGTACTGGCGAAAACTAAACTTTCCTCTCAAAGCGATTAACTCTTCAGGCACTTTGTAGTTCTTGTTTCGGTTCGCCTGGGGTATTTCAGATATTTCCCTGATAGGTGCAAGTTTCCCTGTTTTCTTTCTTGCTTGCTTCCCTAGATGTCATCAAACCGTATTCGTCTGAACAGGAACAGTAACACATACAAACTCATCGTAGCGTGAAATGTCTCAGTTCCAAAACCATTTGTGTACCACGGTTACCTTTTAGGTTCACATGTACCGACTGGTGAAAACCGATCAAAATAAGCAACCCAACAAAAACCTTAATTTCAGGCACATCTGTCTCTAGGACGTTTCGTTTACGGGCAAAATTCTCCGAAATCCATATTATGTAAACATTGGTATATCCACATATTTCTTCGTACAAATCTTCGTCAACAAACAAAAGGTAGACCTCTAAGCACGATTTCGGAATTCAGGCTGCACCTCTCATACGTGGTAGATTAATAATAGTATCTTGAGAATGTGTACTTACATTTCTTAGCGCAAGGTTCTCCAACCGTTTTGTTGGTTTTTTCTTTTGCCAAGAAGAAATTAGTCTTATCCAGACTTATTTCATTTATCGTCACCGTCCATCTCTGCATCAATATTACATTCCAGTTCTTCGCCCTCATCAGGTGATTCAGAATCTAATTTATCATGCCCTTCTTCTGCTGCAACTGCTTCAAGTGAACTCTGTATTCGTTTTCCGTCTTTTCCATACATACACATACTGTAGACTGGGTTCTTACCATACAGTGACAGAAATCAAACTGACTCCAAGACTTTCATCTCACTCGAAAAACAATTAGAATAGCGGTACTAGACAACAACTGGTTCATTTAATATGACATGAAATGGACAGCAATGAAACGCCTGTAACATTTTAAAAAACTGACACTTGGCATTATTTTGCTTTTTGTTACTTTTGGACTGGCACTGGGTGCACTGACACCCCAGTGTATATTTTCGGCAACTGAACAACAATAACTGCAATTTAATGTATTCTTATTTAATTATTTACACAACTCCTAGACAGAAAACTAACAGGAATTATAGACAATTATGAAATTTTGAACTAATAATGTAGGCGGTTTTTAATATGTGGGATGTCCATAGCACCCTACACCAGCACTAAAGGGTTACGATTAAAAAACTTGAACGATATGAGTGCTCTGATCTGTCAGTGGTGGTTTGTCTGTATTAACAGCACCATGTTACGCATGGGTATGTCGTCCGTGATCTAGTATTCTACAAAGAAATTATTATTCTTTGCTGGGTATTTTTTTAGGTGGTTTAAAAGACTTTCATCACGAACGTAAGACTTAACGGAGCCAAGACTGGACTGGGAAACGATTAAAGTCCGTGAAAAATAATACTACACAAGAAAATGGACGTAACAGTACCTGCAGAAGTGTCTTACGTGAACGTTAAGTACCAGTTTTTAGTTTGCTTGTTTCATTGTGTCATCGGTGTAGGAAATAGTGCCATTTTTTTTAGCTGTCATTCACCTCTTGCGTGTGAAACACGTTTTTTTAGACTTCCATTGTTGTTAAAACCAAAAAATTTATTTAAAAAAAGACCAAAGATGTTCAGTTCAGGAGTAATTTGCGGGGGAGGATTCAGGATTAGGACTACCTCAGAATCATTAGAACAGTTTATGAGGGTCATTATAAGGAAGACAGTAACAGGTATGGCAAAAAACAGAGACACTCTAAAGAGTGAGCTAAAAAATTACCCAGGATATCCAATTTCTAAATCAAATATTGAAACTGCTAAATGTAGCGACTTTCTAGAAATCAAATTTCTGCAACAAACAATCGATTTTCCGAAAACTGTGATACTATTAAAAAGAGGTTTGAAACAGATTTTGACGTCAAGGAAGAACTAAGTAATCAGTTCATTGCTACATAAAATGAAATGAAACGTCAGGTTACAAATGTAATTTCCAAAATAGAAAAATTAAATGACGGAATTACCAACACAGAATCAATAGTTCTGATTGTTGATCAAAGAGTAACTGATGCAGAAGTTGAACTACAAGACGAAATTTCGAGTGCGGAAATTAATTTGTGTAATAAAGTTGAATTCATTGCGAAATTAGTGAAATTTGCTTGAGAAATTTCGTAATTTTAATGGAAAGCTTACCGTAGTTGCAAATATCATTTGTGCAAAGGTAGTGAATATAAGAATGATGTATATACTTTGGAGCATAATTTGCCTAATGAATGAAACCAGTTCTATGATTTGCATGAAGCAGTTGCTGCAGTAATATTTTTGTACAGGTTATACTGTTTTGCCCAGAGTAGCAGGGAAAAGTCTTCCTGAACATTGTAGTTTGAAACATTTTGCAAAAATTAAATAAAGAAATTGTATAAAACAGTAGTAAAGAAGAAATATACGTACAAAGAAAAGTAAAGAGTTAGCAGATTTGTACATTAGAAGCATATCCAAGGAGAAAGAAGAATGTTTCATGATGATGTCTTTATCTTGTAAGATAAAAGTTATTTCTATCTTGACTGTTATTGAAAATTATTATTATTATTATTATTATTATTATTATTATTATTATTGTAATTGTTGATGTTGGAAACTTCGGTGGGGAGAGATTCACCATTCGGGGTCGTGCAGTAGGCATCTGTTGATTTGAGGAGCATACTGTATTACAGGGACCCATGCTGACACTCAGATATGATTGTACTTCTGATTTGGTTACAATTTTGTACATTAGCAATGTACATTTTCTATTTGCTTCTCTTTATGATATCTTAAACTGATACATCTGGAAATACCGAAAGATATTTCGTGACTACGTTTCTTAAAATCTTTATATCGTTTACTTTTATTTTGTAGTATTTCTTGTTAGATTTCCTTTGAGCAGTATGTATGATACTTTGTGAGGTAACAGTGACGACCTGACACTTGAACAACATCCTTAGAGTTCATGGAGTGCAGTAGCTTTTATATTCACGAATAATTGGCGGTTACACGATTCCACGTCTCGTGACTGCGCAGAGAGCATTTCACTGCCCTGAAGGAACGGGCTCTCATCTCTTCTTTCATCTAGTGGACCCAGAAGAGTTATGTATTATTCATGAGTAATTTTACTGCACTTTGCAAGATAATTAATGGTTGAATTTGTTTTGTCTTTTAGAAAAACTGATTTACACTTTCTGGAAGTTGAGGTGAACTTGCCATTTTCGGTGAAGGGCCATTAGATTCCAATCAACTCTTTACCAAATGCATTGTTTTTAGTGCAAGGTGGCGGATTCAAACCTCACTGCCCGTAGCTAATCAGAGCACAAAACAAGTCAAAGTTTTCTCAAAATAGTTCAAACATTGCTGAGAAATCGGTCTTCAGGTATTCACATTTTTGCATTTGCTTGTGGTCAGCATTCAACATGTGCGTTTCTCATCTTGCACATGAGCTAACCAGACAGAATATTGGTCACCTCCTTCCCCCGCCCCCAAACTCTCTCCCTCATAAAAAAGAGCACTGGACGCTCTGGAACGCAGTAGATATTGTAAAACAGAGTTGGGTTGGGTTGTTTGGGGGAGGAGACCAGACAGCGAGGTCATCAGTCTCATAGGATTAGGGAAGGATGTCGGCCGTGCACTTTCAAAGGAACCACCCCGGCATTTGTCTGGAGCGATTTAGGGAAATCACGGAAAACCTAAATCAAGATGGCCGGACGCGGGATTGAACCGCCGTCCTCCCGAATGCGATTGTAAAACAGGCAGTAGGGGTCGCGTGACTCTCTAGGGCCGACCTAAGTCATGGGGCGAAGTAATGCCTATGTGTCAGTCGGTTGTGTGTAATCAGCTCGTTAAGACTGGTCGACATGGAGACGTGGCGCAAGGCAGAAGGGAGCTGTCATGTTTTGACCTCCTCATCACGTGATCGCGAAAGACGTTGCCCGTTTAGTTGGTGTCCAACGTGTCTAGAAGGAACGCTGCACTAGTTGCAGTCATACAACATGGCGTAAGACCCATGGTCGTGGAAAGACCCTGACAGAGAAGGACTGGAGACGAATATCGTCCCACGCTTCGTCGAAGACAGTCGGTTACAAATACGACAGAAATTGCTGCTCTCAGTGAATGCACATCCAACTCAACCGGTTCCGAAGCGAATACAGCAAAGGAAACAGCATGCTATGGAGGTTTGGAATGGCATACTTCCAAAAAGGCCATTGCTCACAATGGCAAAAAGAGCTCCACGTGCTGAAAGGGCCAAACAACGCAGAAACAGGACACTGGAGGCAAAAAATAGTGCGAGGCGTCGGGTCCACAGGTGGCCCAGCGGGGTGTTTAACCAATGGTGTGCGGAGGTCGTAGTAAAGTCATAAAGTGTTTCTGTGATGTTATGTGTGTGCTGTTTGTTCAAAAATGGTTCAAATGGCTCTGAGCACTATGGGACTTAACATCTCAGGTCATCAGTCCCCTAGGACTTAGAACTACTTAAACCTAACTAACCTAGGGACATTACACACATCCATGCCCGAGGCAGGATTCGAACCTGCGATCGCACCAGTCGCGCGGTTCCAGGCTGTAGCGCCTAGAACCGCTCGGCCACTCCGGCCGGCCGTGCTGTTTGTAAGATGACTTGGGCGCACTCATTTACATCACCGGAGACATGAAACTTATCATTCGTGGTGGCCAAGTGTTGACCTTACATTCTTACGATGACTGTCCCATGGAGAGAAAAAAGCAGTAACCATATGAAACAGCGGTTCTTTTCTGATCCTACTTTGCTCTTTCCCGTTTCAGTTACAGTTTCGGAACCGGGTTTGGCAATGAGCGCAACAGCTGGTGGCCGAAAGCTCCTCTGGACGCCTCCAGACCACACAGGACGGAATCGGTGTAACCCTCTGTCCGCCTCTAGCGTAAATCCCGTGTCGAAGTTTGAGAACGTTTTCTAAATGCTTGCGTAAGTGAGGCGGGTATCACATCCAGTTTGGCCGGTTCATCGTCCGTCGCCGTAAATCCGCGGAGCGTATTCGAACTGTGGCTGCCTATCCGCCCTGAATCCTGGAAACAGCGCGTTAAAGCGCTCTGCTATCCGGATTGGTCATTTTTAACAACGGACGAAATTCAGAATCAGCATTTACCGCAATTTGGTCAGTTATACAGGATCTGTTCATCAATGAGCGGCTTGAGCAGGAACAAACTTGTGGATCCTCTTCATCACTGAATCGACGCCCTTTCACAAGGGCGTAGAGGCAGTGTTACAGGATGTTATTGTCACGTCTAATTGGGGTTTATCTTTCTCAGACTTTATTCTGTACCCAAAATGTAGCACGCTGCCTTTTTTATAAGCCTATGGCGCCAGCTATTTCATACAAAACCTATCGCAAAGGCTTCGATACTATGTTGTGCACTTGTGGCTGCAGTTTCGGGTCGTCCCTCATGCAGACTTTTTCTAGAACGTTTCTAGTACATTTAAACTCAGCTGCAGGCTTTCTAAAACTTCCTAAACAAAGAAAGTGATAAAGCCACACTATTTCAGTTTATGCATCACTCACAACGTTTGAGGTGCGGTTTTTATGTACAGACTGTCATTTACCGACACTTAAGGATAACAAAGTGCACTAGAAACGTTGCTTATTCACGCTTAAAAATCACTATAGCGACGTGGATAACGCCGAGAAAAGTAATTTAATATAAAACACATGGGACCGAAAATGCAGAGAAATACGCCGAAAGTGGATGACAAACGTTGAACATGTGACGTCACATCCAAAATACGGAGGGTATTTTGGAGTGCGTGCATGGACGGATGACTGAGCGATGCAATACTTGCATTCAATCAAACGGTGTAAACTTCGAATACCTTTCGTAAATGTGATCTACTGCAAACGCTCTTTCCTTCTCCTCCCTTCTTTTTCTAAAAAAAATGATCAAATGTGTGTGAAATCTTATGGGACTTAGCTGCTAAGGTCATCAGTCCCTAAGCTTACACACTACTTAACCTAAATTATCCTAAGGACAAACACAGACACCCATGCCCGAGGGAGGACCCGAATCTCCACCGGGACCAGCCGCCCTTCTTTTTCTATTTACAGACATTACGTAGTAAAGAAAGAGTAGATCATTTAATGGCAATGCAATTCGGAATCTTACTGTCATTTAATTGTGACGCAGTACGGTAGGTCTTTGTGGTACAGCACTTTGCAATAAATCAGCGGAGACCGCGCGACCGGTAAAATCTTAATGTAAACACATAATTGTCTCACCCGACCGAAACGATACTGCCTGCCAGACGCAAGACCCTGACCCCGAGCAGTATAGTCGTGCGTCGTAGGCGCGCAGCAACACCGACGTGAACACCTGACGTTGGTTTGGATGACAGGGTGCCACAGACCTACAAGCTCAACGGGCGCACGTGCGGCGAGGCACGTCATCTGGTGACGTCACATGTTCAACATCCATTTTTGGGGTACTTCCCGACATTTCATCGAATGTGTGTAACATTAAATAACTTATCTCAGCCTCATATATAGCCCTTCGCACGTTTTCAACGTTAATAACAATCACCCTATGTACACAGTGATTCGGCTGCCGCTACCGATCCGTTGTATGTACATCTCTGTACGTTTATTCCATTTATACTATTATAGTACTTACTCTTTCGTAAATGGTTCAGAGGTTATACATTGATGAGCAAAAACATTATGACCACATGCTTAATAACTTGTTCGTCCGTCTTTGGAACAAAATACAGCCGGCCGGGATGGCCGAGCGGTTCTAGGCGCTACAGTCTGGAACCGCGTGACCGCTACGGTCGCAGGTTCGAATCCTGCCTCGGGCATGGATGTGTGTGATGTCCTTAGGTTAGTTAGGTTTAAGTAGTTCTAAGTTCTAGGGGACTGATGACCTCAGATGTCAAGTCCCATAGTGTTCAGAGCCATTTGAACCATTTCAACCAAATACATCACCGACTCTACGTATCAGGAAGCCGACAGTTTGTTGGTAGGTTTTTCGAGGTATGTGGCATCAGATGTCTATGCATAGGTCATGTAATTTGCGTAATTATGGGGCCGCTGATTTACGTATGGGGTGGTGGCGTCCAGTAGTGACCCAGATGGAATCCATACCGTTTACATCAGGCGAATGCGGTCGCCGAGACACCAACGCGAGTTCACTACAATGCTCGTCAATTCACAGTAGGGTGGTTCTCGCTCCGAGACACCGACAATTACACTGCTGAAAGATGGCATCGCCGTCGTGAAAGTCATCAAGCATGAAGGGATGCGGGTGGTTCGCAGCTGTCAGGGTGTCTTCGATTACTATCATAGGTGCCATGCAAGCGCAGGAGAATGTCTCCCACAGCATAATACTGCTCCCACCGGCCTGTCCCAGTGCCGCGTGGCGCGTTGCACGTTTCGAGCCGCCGTTCGCTTCGATGACGGCGTTTGTGGAGACGACCAGTGACGCAGTGAAGCAAAAATACGATTCACCCGAAGAGCCAACACGTTTCCATTGATCGACGGCAAAATCCCCATGGTTTCTGGAACATATACTGTATTGGAACATTATGAAGTATCTCGAAGAATATGATTTACTGACACATAGTCACCACGGATTCAGAAAATATCATTCTTGCGGAACACAACTAGCTCTTTATACTCAAGAAGTATCAAGTACTATCGACAGGGGATGTCAAATTGACTCCATATTTTTAGATTTTCAGAAGGCTTTCGACACCGTTCCTCACAAGCGTCTTCTAAGCAAACTGTGTGGCTAGGGAATATCGCCTCAGTTGTGTGACTAGATTCGTTATTTCCTGTCAGAAAGGTCACAGTTGGTAGTAATAGACGGAAAGTCATCGAGTAAAACAAAAGTAATATTCGGCGTTCCCCAAAGAAGTGTTATAGGCACTCTGTTGTTCCTGATCTATATTAACTACATAGCAGACAATCTGAGTAGCCTTCTTAGATTATTTGCAGATGAGGCTGTCATTTACCGTCTTGAAAAGTCATCAGATGACCAAAATGAATTGCAAAATGATTTAGATAAGATATCTGTGTGGTGCGGAAAGTGTCAATTGAGCCTGAATAAAGTGCAGTGTGAAGTTCTTCACAGGAGTACTAAAAGAAATCCGCTAAATTTCCATTACGCGATAAGTCACACAAATCTGAAGGCTGTAAATTCAACTAAATACTTAGGGATTACAATTACAAATAACCTAAATTGGAACGATCACATAGATAATGTTGTGGGTAGAGCAAACCAAAGACTGCGGTTCATTGGCAGAACACTTAGAAGGTGCAACAGACTGCTTACACTACACTTGTCTGCCCTATTCTGGAGTATAGCTGTGAGAGTGGGATCTGTATCAGGTGGGACTGACGGATGATATTGAAAAAGTTCAAAGAAGGGCGTCTCGCTTTGTATTATTGCGAAATAGGGAAGATAGTGCCAGAGACATGATACGTGAATTGGAGTGGCAACCATTAAAACAAAGGCGTTTTTCGTTGCGACGAGATCTTCTCATGAAATTTCAATCACCAGTTTTCTCCTCCGATTGCGAAAACATTCTGTTGGCACCCACCTACCCAGGGAGAAATGATCATCACGATGCAATAAGAGAAATCAGGGCTCGCACAGAAAAATTTAAGTTTTGTTGTTTTCGATGATGAAACACACCTTATAAGGCAACGTTTCTGAGCCATTTACGAAATATTAAGTATTATAAACGGAATAATCTTACAGAGACGTCCGAAACCTGTACGACTACACCGCTAATTAAACGAAGAAGACTTGAGACACTTGTATAAATAATGCAGAAGTAAGGTATATATTGGACCAAAAATACCGACTAACTCATGTCCTGTCCTCACTTGTATTTTTCGTAGTATAATTTCGTTTGTTGACAGTTGCCCAAAGTTCTGAGAAGGAACTTGTATCGACTACGTTGCTGTCACCTGTCTGGATACCGTTCCTGACACAGACGTTGTTTGGGTTTTACTAAACTAATCGGTAGGGTCAGTTGAATCAAGCTGTATTCGGAAATTAACAAATAAGGCATGCCAGCTTCGCAGACACTGATATGGACATTGGGGGTGCTCGGTTTGCTTCCGTCAGCCAGTCGTAGCACGGGATACGGACGTCATCAATCACAGCAGATGACACAAAACAAAAGCTGTGGCTAGGTTTGGACCTCATAGCGCAGCTTAAAATGCTGCGAGTGGAACGAGAAACAATTAAATTAATATATTCAATGTGATGATGTGAAGAGAATCACAGTTACATTTCTTTTGAGTCAGTGTAACGGAAGTGCAGGCATGAGAACACATTGTAGAGTACGGAGTTCTGATTACTATTCACGCAGCTTGTACGAATACTAAATCTCTTGTCACTGACGTGGGGTCACGCAGTATCCTTTGCTGTGATCGGATGACAGAAGCAAAGCGGGCAGCTGCCATGTCGATTTCACTATTTGCAAAGCTGGCACGTCGTATTCGGTGATTTTCGTATCTATACTTGCATATTACGAGAACATACAGCTTCAATGATACATTACATTAAAGATTGTCCAATATGTGTCGTTTGTAGCAGGTGTGTTGTGGTAAAGTGTTAGGAAATGTGACGTCGGCATGTAAAAATGAAACCGCCATTAAAAAACAAACCTATTTCGCCGGTCAACTTCACACTTAAATAACACTACTGCAGAATTCGACCTAACGTTACACAAAAATTTATATAAACACCTCGTTCGTACCAAACCGAAACATTCTCTGGTTCCCTTGTTCATCTCAGTACAATATTAACAAACAAACAAAATCGTGTTTCTTTCTATATACTTCATAAATTCCTGTCAAAGGCCGATAAAAGCTGTGTACATGAATAGGAATTTAATCTCACTTTTGGATTTCGTAATCATAGTCCTACAGCGTACACAAAATAAACTGGGCACAGAAAATATTTCATGCCCTTTAAGATAGGCAACCCAACTTAGATGATTTGCTTTGGGGTGGAGAATGAAAACTAGGTTGCCTATGTTAAGGTACAACAAATATTTACCTCGCCGATTTTATTTTGCTACCCTGTACAGGGATTCAGTGGGTAAACATCGAAGAAAATTCCGTCGATATAATTCAATTCATATTTTTATTAAGGAATTGAGGGGTAGTACTATTTGCCAGAGAGATGTGTATGACACCACAACCTGCCAGATAATGTGCATTCCTCGAGGGCGGATTAAGTGAAATGTTTTCAACAAGCGGATCGATTTTCTTTTTCTTTAGCTAACATAGTTGTGTGGAAGAGTATCCATAATACAACGACTTATGTGACTCGACGGCAGCATGATGGAGGATTGTGGTACACCGATGCTACGATATCGAATGCCGTGCTACAGCAGACGACACGTACGAGGAGAATACTATGACGACGGAATCCTAGCCAAATACGCTAAGGGGCACTTGATATACTTCGTTTTCCTAATATGTTAATTTTATAACGGAGAACACACGGATTTTAAAGTTTTTTACTAATTACTAGAAATAACTTTTATGGATAGCAGTCAGAACACACGACGACAACGGATGCTGTGCAAAGATAACGCCGCAGCAGAAGACCATATGGATTGACAACAACATGGCGGAAGAATCGTTATGGTACGCTGTTACCATAACAACGAACGCCGCACAAAGATGATATTACAGCAGACAACTTATAAGAAGCGGCTACCATGACGACAGCGTCCCAACCACACAGGCTAGGGGGCGCTTCAAATACAGGTTGTTACAAAAAGGTACGGCCAAACTTTCAGCAAACATTCCTCACACACAAATGGTTCAAAAATGGTTCAAATGGCTCTGAGCACTATGGGACTCAACTGCTGAGTTCATTAGTCCCCTAGAACTTAGAACTAGTTAAACCTAACTAACCTAAGGACATCACAAACATCCATGCCCGAGGCAGGATTCGAACCTGCGACCGTAGCGGTCTTGCGGTTCCAGATTGCAGCGCCTTTAACCGCACGGCCACTTCGGCCGGCTCACACACAAATAAAGAAAAGATGTTATGTGGGCATGTCTCCGGAAACACTTAATTTCCATGTTAGAGCTCATTTTAGTTTCGTCAGTATGTACCGTACATCCTCGATTCACCGCCAGTTGGCCCAATTGAAGGAAGGTAATGTTGACTTCGGTGCTTGTGTTGACATGCGACTCATTGCTCTACAGTACTAGTATCAAGCACATTAGTACGTAGCATCAACAGGTTAGTGTTCATCACGAACGTGGTTATGCAGTCAGTGCAATGTTTACAAAAGCGGAGTTGGCAGATGCCTATTTGATGTATGGATTAGCACGGGGAAATAGCCGTGGCGCGGTACGTTTGTATCGAGACAGATTTCCAGAACGAAGGTGTCCCGACAGGAAGACGTTCGAAGCAATTGATCGGCGTCTTAGGGAGCACGGAACATTCTAGCCTATGACTCGCGCTTGAGGAAGACCTAGAACGACGAGGACACCTGCAATGGACGAGGCAATTCTTCGTGCAGTTGACGATAACCCTAATGTCAGCGTCAGAGAAGTTGCTGCTGTACAAGGTAACGTTGACCACGTCACTGTATGGAGAGTGCTACGGGAGAACCAGTTGTTTCCGTACCATGTACAGCGTGTGCAGACACTATCAGCAGCTGATTGGCTTCCACGGGTACACTTCTGCGAATGGTTCATCCAACAATGTGTCAATCCTCATTTCAGTGCAAATGTTCTCTTTACGGATGAGGCTTCATTCCAATGTGATCAAATTGTAAATTTTCACAATCAACATGCGTGGCCTGACGAGAATCCGCACGCAATTGTGCAATCACGTCATCAACACAGGTTTTCTGTGAACGTTTGGGCAGGCATTGTTGGTGATGTCTTGATTGGGCCCCATGTTCTTCCACCTACGCTCAATGGAGCACGTTATGATGATTTCATACGGGATACTCCACCTGTGCTGCTAGAACATGTGCCTTTACATGTACGACAAAACATGTGGTTCATGCACGATGGAGCTCCTGCACATTTCAGTCGAAGTGTTCGTACGCTTCCCATCAACAGATTCGGTGACCGATGGATTGCTAGAGGCGGACCAATTCCATAGTCTCCACGCTCTCCTGACCTCAACCCTCTTGACTTTCGTTTATGGAGGCATTTGAAAGCTCTTGTCTATGCAACCCCGGTACCAAATGTAGAGACTCTTAGTGCTCGAATTGTGGGCGGCTGTGATACAATACGCCATTCTCCAGGGCTGCATCAGCGCATCAGGGATTCCATGCGACGGAGGGTGGATGCATGTATCCTCGCTAACGGAGGACATTTTGAACATTTCCTGTAACAAAGTGTTTGAAGTCACGCTGGTACGTTCTGTTGCTGTGTGTTTCCATTCCATGATTAATGTGATTTGAAAAAAATGGTTCAAATGGCTCTGAGTACTATGGGACTCAACTGCTGTGGTCATAAGTCCCCTAGAACTTAGAACTACTTAAACCTAACTAACCTAAGGACAGCACACAACACCCAGCCATCACGAGGCAGAGAAAATCCCTGACCCCGCCGGGAATCGAACCCGGGAACCCGGGCGTGGGAAGCGAGAACGCTACCGCACGACCACGAGATGCGGGCTCCTAATGTGATTTGAAGAGAAGTAATAAAATGAGCCCTAACATGGAAAGTAAGCGTTTCCGGACATGTCGACATAACATCTTTTCTTTATTTGTGTGTGAGGAATGTTTCCTGAAAGTTTGGCCGTACCTATTTGTAACACCCTGTCTACTATCGTCCACGGCAACGGCGTCCCTACCACAAAAGATAGAGGGCCTACTCTGTCCACAAATAATGTGAAAAATGAATGGGACAATAGTTGAAGCTTCCTGGCAGATTAAAACTGTGTGCCGGACCGAGACTCGAACACGGGACCTTTGCCTTTCGCGGGCAAGTGCTCTACCAACTGAGCTACCTAAGCATGACTCACGCCCCCTCCTCACAGCTTTACTTCCGCCAGTACCTCGTCTCCTACCTTCCCGAGTTCGAGTCTCAGTCCGGCACACAGTTTTAGTCTGTCAGGAAGTTTCATATCAGCGCACAATTCGCTGCAGAGTGAAAATCTCATTCTGGAAATATCCCCCAGGCTGTGGCTAAGGCATGTCTCCGGAGTATCTTTTCTTTCAGGAGTGCTAGTCCTGCAAGGTTCACAGGAGAGCTTCTGTAAAGTTTGAAAGGTAGGAGACGAGATACTGGCGGAAGTAAAGCTGTGAGGACTGGGCGAGAGTCATGCTTGGGTAGCTCAATTGCCGGCACGGTGGCTCAGCGTGTTCGGTCAGAGGGTTAGCAGACCTCTGTAATAAAAAAACTGAGTTAATCAATCAACAACCAACTTAAACCGATGTCTTACGATGTCCGCCCCTAGCAGATGCAAAGAACGAAATCGAACAAAGAGATTTTTAAAAAATGTGTCAATAAATCGTTTAATAACAAAAAAGTTGGCAGAGCACTTGCCCGCTAAAGGCATAGGTCCCGAGTTCGAGTCTCGGTCGGGCACACAGTTTTAATCAGCGAAGAAGTTTCATTTCAACGCACACTCCACTGCAGAGTGAAAGTCTCATTCGGGGATAACAGTTACCTGAATTTTAAATAATTTATCGAGATTTAATTACTTATAATTATTATTTGTTATTTATTATGTTTTATATTAAACTGGAACAAACTTTAAAATTTACGATTTCTTGCTTAAGCATGTAGCTACCGTTGGTCACCGTGGAGGGCGTGACCGTCTGCCCACGTGTTGTTGGCCGTTATTTAAGCTGAAGCAGAGAGCCAACCATGCATAGTTACCAACCGTGCACAGGCAGGGTGACGACACCAGCGAGCGACCAAATGGGTATAAGAATCTGTTTATGTAACTTTCACTAATTGCTTGTAGATTACGTACATGATTACTTACTAATATTATAACTTTACAGTGTAAATTGCCCTGAAGATGACCCCATCGCGGGTTGAAACCGGTTGGCGGCAAAATAAATAATGTGATTGTGACTGACATTTTGAATAATGGATCGATTTTTGCAGTGTAACGGTACTTTCACTACCGCGCCTCCGCCAGAGCTAAGATGTGATTTACGATCGCGTATGCAGAAGAGCACTGCGTCAGCGACAGATTTTCAGAAGTAATTTTGATCTTCTTTTACTCTTGCGTAGGTGCTTGTTTTAACAACTAGTTCATTACTCTCTTGTTATCTTGTCTTCATACGTTTAAGACGTGTATTTTTTGGCGCTGATGTTAAAGAATGATTTTATGTGGAAATTAAAACTATATTATGAAACGAACACACGGCGTCTTCAAGTTATTTCAGTGGTGATTCGCAATGGTTATAGCGAAATTTATAAATTAATCCAGACAGTGAGAACTTCAAGAAATTTTCATCAGACGGAGAACAAGAGGGC